>NC_056745.1:217549495-217682653 GCF_019279795.1 Protopterus annectens
GAGCCCAGCTTGCAGTCATCTGCAAACTTTGGTCAGCCATGACCCACTGGTTTTGGCCTGCACCTCAGAAAAGTATAACCCAAACACTAGAGGCCCCAAGACCGATCCTTGGGATACACTTCTCATTATGGGTCTATTGCTTGAGGTGGCTTCCCCTGCTTTGACTAGGTGGGCTCCACCAGTGAGTCAGTTTGCTACCCATCTGGTAACATAAGGCTTGATGCCTAGTTGAGAGAGTTTATCTATTCTACCTGAGTGGGGAATAGTGTTGAAGGCCTTGGCCAGGTGTAGGCAGTGTGCACCATCTTCCCCTTGTCCATGGCTTTCGAGACGGTCTCAAAGAAGTCAACCACATTTAGCAGGCATTCTCTCCCCTTGACAAAATCAATGACCTTGTTAATGAGGTCCATGGTAATCCACTCCATGGCCTTGCAGATCAGGCTAGTTAGGCTGATGGGTCTGTAATTTCCTGGCTCAGTGGACGCTCCACCTTTGTTCAAAGGGATGACAGGCTAGCCTCTACTTGACTGGGATGAAGCCGGTACATAGACTTTGGTTGAATAGGGTGCCTAATGGTGCTACAAGTTCCTGCCTGACTTCATGTAGGATGCAGCCTGGGATGTTATTGGGTCCCATAGAGGCAGTATTTTATGCCTTTGAGAGGGCATTGATAACTTGCTCCCCATAGCTAATGGGAGGGGGATGGTGCTGGGTATGGCCTTTTTTTACTGATGGAGGGACAGAGGGGTGAAGTTTTCACTGAACCTGTCTGCCAGCAGGTTGGCTATATCTATGGCATTTCTATATGTAGTGTCCTTGACCACAGTTCTGAGCAGATCGGAGTACTTCCTTTGAGGTTGCAGACATATGTGAAGAAGGCCTTATGATTGTATCTAGTAGATGTGGCCAGTTTGGACTCGGTTTGCTTTGGAGGATTTCACTAGTGCTTTTATTTGCTTTCTCAGTCAAAGGAGAGATGGCTTCCAATTAGGTACCTGCGCCTTCTTGGTCCTGGACAGCAATTTATTCCTTTTATTATACAATTTATTTATTGCAGATGTCCACCAAACAGGTTTACTCTTCCTTGAGGATGATAATTTTGTCTTGTCTGGTATTCCTGATTCCATGCAGCTAAGTAAATGCTTGTATAGTACTTTGGTGTAGGTTTGGACATATGTGCCAGTTCCTATGGTGGGGGAGGGGGTTGTGAAGCTGTTATACCTTCCCTCAGGAGGTTGTAACTAGCTTTAGAGAATTTTTTTGTTTGACCCTAGCTGGGGGGAGTCAGGTGAGATGGTGACTTTGAAAGTGACTGCTTTGTGGTCAGATCTAACCAGAGAGGTTGGCACTGTAGAGATGCTACAGTGGTTACTCATGTTGGTTAATACCAAGTCCAAGATGTTATCACCTCTTGTGGGGGTGTCGACCAAATAGTCCAAGACATTTGCATTGACAAAGTCAAGGAATCTCTGGGCATTTATGTTTTGGCATGAGTAGTTCTTCCAGTCTGTGGTTAGATAGTCGTCCAGGATCAGGGTAAAGGGTTAAATTTTGATAGATTCAAAGAGGTCCAGATAGGAAGAGTGGGCATCTTGAGTCAGAGTTTGAGGACCTGTAGCTATGATTTGAATTATTTGAATAGGGCTGTTGTCAACTGCACCTGGAGTGTCTCCTGTGCATCATACTGTTTGACCAGCCCAGAGATGTGCATGTCTTTTAAATGTATTGCAACTCTGCCTCCTTTTGCTTTGCTGCCCACAGTTTGAGGTCTGAATGTATGATAGGATGAGTAAGCTGGTATGGCTGGGGTGCTTTCCACAGCTATGAACCAGGTTTCTGTGACTACACAAATATCAGCCTCTTCTAGGGTTAAGATTGCTTGTAATGAGTGCGGTTTCATGTTCAGACTCCTAGCATTTAGCAGCATGACCTTTAATTTGTGCTCTGATGAAATTTTCTTGTTAGTAGTCTTGACCACATGGCATTGCCTAAAAAGGCACTATGGGGAGGCAAGAGCCTTTGCCAGGAGCCGGAAGCCCAAGGGAAACAGATGCAGGCTGTTTCTGGCAAAGCATCTTGGTTTGTCGATCATGTCTTTCCAGGCTGTCGGGTACTGGATCTCCTTGGAATGACACCAGAAACTAAGCCAATTGTTAAAATCAATCATTTTCTGTTTGTATTGAGGCATCTTTCTGGGTGATGGTAGAATGCAGCTTAAGGCTAGGAACATACCTGCTTGAGACACTAATATATTGGGTTTATGTTTAGGCCTCAGTGGCTGTAAGACACAGGTGTGGACTGTGTGGTAGATGGTGTGGTGGGCAGTGGGGTTTCCATGTGTTTTTTGCCACTGAGGTCACTTTTGTTTGGGTATGTTTTTGTTGAGGACCTCCACATATGTGGGTGTGTGTTGTGCAGGTGTGATGCTTGTGTTGACAGCCTTCTCAGTGCCAGATATACTGGCTTGTGAGGGAGAGAGCAAAGACTCTAGGTTCTTAATGTAATTGCATCTCTCACAAATTGTGTTCCTAGGTGATTGTAGTAGAGGGTTGTCCGTGTACATGAGGCAGTTGCTGCACTGTGTCAGAATGCCCATGTCAACCAGACTGGCAGGAGAAAACGTAGGAAATTGTCCATCCATATTTGTCAGAATCTGAAGGACAGAGGCCAGAGGAGAGCTAAGAGAGGAGTACTACTAAGGGATCACACAAATGCCACTAAGAGAAAATTTGTAGATGCAATACCTCACAAAGGGTTAAAAATACTGCAGCTGTGGTGCACAACATGCAGACAACCCCAGACCAGCTCAAATGTGCGGTTTAAATACCACAAAAAATAGCAAGATTCTAGTAACACAAATCTCACTAATCCTGCTAGTCCCTGCTTTCTTTACCAATCGATTGTGTCAGAGAAAGTCCAGGCAGCCATGCTACTCTCACTAGCAGAGGAGATGGCCCCTACCAAAACAAGATGGCTGCCGGAAACACAAGGCAAAAACAAACAGCTCTGGGTGCAGCAAAGCTGTATTCAGACTGTGCTACTCAATTTAAGGGTTAAGAACACAGTAAAACTGAAACAGATCACAGATTAGTCACTTGCAGGCAAAAACAGAACTCACTGTATGGGAAAATACAGTTAAGCAGTAATGCACTGCAGTAAATGGCTATGAAATACAGTTAAACCATAATGAAATGTATTTAATCTGTAAATTGCTTTAAAACAGTGTAAATGTGATAAATTAGCTCACAGTCACAACAGTAAAAAACTCAAATAAAGCAGCAATTCAGTAGAATACTGTCCTCAATTTAGTCAGGCTACCAACAGGCAGATGTGGCCAACTAAATGCAATTGAACACCCAAGCACAAGCAGCAAAATGAAGTAGGAAGAGGCACAACTATTTATTTATTTTTTTAAGTAGAATGCGAGGAGACTGAAGATAATTCAAGGTTAAGAAGCTAAAGGGGTGGGCCTTCATAAAAGATTACACTGTACTCCGTAGAATGAGCTGATGCAATGGGTGGGCCTTGACAACTGCTCTCACTGTACTCAGTAGAATGAGCTGATGCAAAGTGACTGGGAGGAGTGTCCAATATCAGATTTATAGTAGAGGTGGGCAACTCAAAAGCCACCAAGCTTTAAGACCACAACAACAGTTGGGTAGATGGTGGGGAGAAAAGATCAATCAGAACAGAGGTAAGGAATGAATTCACTACGCCTAAAAAACAGTCGCACATTTTAAACAAATATGCAGCAAATATTCTTTTACTTAATCAGAAGTGCAGAAAACAGTTGAAAATAAACACTTATCTTTTGTAGTCTCACAGCAGAGTTTTGGAAGACGGCAAAGTATGGGCAGAAGGCCTAACTCACTGCAGCTTTGCGCAAACATGCACAAACTGGTCTCAACAGTGGCTATTTTAAGGCAGAGAAACGGGAACCAGCCAAATTATCCAATCAAAAAACAGAGCCCTGTAGCAGGAACTCTAGCCAGATCAGACTTTGAGCCATGAGAGTTGGGTGAGCTTTATGCCCAGGTTAAGGTGCCCCCCCCCCCTAAAGTGTTTTGAAATTTATCCCAAACATTAATATTTTTCGATAGCGCAATAGTGATGAACCTTTGCTTTCTACCTTGTTGAAACGCACTTCTGTAGGTTTGTTGCATTCACGTAACTTGAGCTTCAGAATTACCTTTAACTAGTAATAGTGTCAGACTGATGAAAACAAACTAGTCTTGTTTCCTTAAATGTGTTCAGAATTTTAGCTGTCTAATTGTGGTCATCTGCAGCATTGATGGATACTACTTATTCTGTCAGTAAGCCTGTCAGTAAGCTTATTTTTCTCATTTGTTGGTGTTAATCACAAGTACTGCCTATGTGTATTATATATGAACACATGACATAGCTGTTGTCTTGCTGTTCAAGTACATCATGAAGCAGATTATGATGAAAACACTTTGCCATCTGAAGTTTACTTGTAACATATTGTGCTTTGTACTTTTGTTTGCTGTGTTTCACTGCACTCTTGTAGACATTTGCAGACTTTTACAATTTCTTGTATACATTGCCTCTTGCTAGACAATTCCATTGCTGTGATTATAGCACTCGCAGCATCTTGATATTGCCTTGTCTGTCCTGTTTTTTCTGTTCATCTTTTTGTCACCTCTTGTATTTACTACAATGTTTTGTTTTATCTTTTGCATCTGTACTTCTAGCTTGTTTTTCTGACAATTCAGTATAGTACATCAAGAGACTTGTCTTGCTCATGCAGTGCCTTTTTGTGTGCATTCCCAGAGATAGCTTTTTGTTTCCCTCAGTTTCCACAGGACCCTACCAGGATGGCTCCCTACTGCACCCAGTCAGTCCATTTGTTCTCCAGGGGCACAGCCAGGAATCCCCTGGCCAGACAAGAGTCTTGCAGACCATTTATTCCTGGATGGTAAACCCAGTCAGCCCATCCAGTACTCTGCAACGAGAGTCAGGTGGCAGGGAGCTGGCTAGTCTGCAAGTCTTGTGGAGCAGCTTTCTCCTCCCCACATGACAGTTTGTTGACTTGAAATAGTTGCTTGCCTAGGCAAGAGACATGCGCAGTCCCATACACTTGTCTCCCCAGGCTCAGCTCTGCTCATACAGTGCTAGATGCTTTAAACTTTACTAGTCTCTCTCACTGGTAATTCCCAGCCTTCTGGTAGGTGTTGCCAATGTGGTGGACCCAGCTATCCCCCCCTTCCATGATGGGAGAGCCAGTGTCAGACATTAAAGTCCATCCTCCTCTGCCCCACCTCCCTTGGGAACACATCCCACTGCTCAAACATGGGTCATTTGGACTATTGCCAAGGTTTCATCCCTGTACAGCACTAGGCAGGGTGAGAGAATTTGTGTTTTAACCTTCTGATTTATTCTGTTTGTAAAGTTCACTGCTGCAGTAGTAACTACTGGGATTTCATCTGTTGAAGACTCGTTGTTTGGCCAAGTTTCCAAAGTCCAGCAACATTCCACCCTCCAGACTATGCAGAGGGCTCTCCCTTGGGGATATCAATGTACTCTCTGTATAAAGATAAGATCCACCCACGCTATTTTTTTTTACTCTTTCTTGCCACAGTTCACAGGGCTTGTGCTGTTTTATAGTGTTCGTAGTAAAGTTGTTTGGCTTGCATAGTCCATATAAGTGCCCTATTGGGACAATGTTACTTTTTAGTGCTTAATTCATTAGCTAAGTTGTATATAGCATTGTTAGAGATGCTTGATGATTAGTTATGTTTTAAGGTATGTCTGCTCCTAAGAAATAAGGAAGGTGCTTATGAGGTAGACCGCCTCCAAAAACAACGAATGTCCATAGTGTTTGAATCTGCTTAGTATCTAAATATGATATAGAATTTTCTAGGGTATGCCATGATTTTGACAGGAAAAGACATTCTCCATTTTAAGAAACTAATAGATAAGCAACTAAAAGAGAAGGTGGTCAGAGACTCAGTAGATGTGGTTATGGCAACCGACATCTCTGTCGCAGGTTGTAATGAGGTAGATGTTCTTAGCATTTCACTGTTGCAGTCATTATATTTGGTTTATCTGCCTGCAGGTAGCCCTCAGCCAGCCTGAATACCAGAGTCTTGGATTCCTGTGTCAGATGCTGTCTCTTCTTCCATGATGTCAGGGGTATAAAACATGCAGCCGATGCCATTACATCAGTCTTTCTTGCGGAGCGGTGCCCGAAGCAGAAGCAGTTCGCAAGTGCCGGTCAGCCGACTCCTGAAGTTTTCATTTTCGAGTTTCAGAACCTAAGTCTTCGAAAAAAGCCTAAGTACACTGTTGGGAATCCTTTTTCTTGCTCTTAACCGATGTCAGTAAATGTTAATTGTCTTACCTGTGGAAAGCAAATACCTCATAAAGATTTTCATTCGTACTGCATTCCTTGCTTAGGCCCAGACCAAGATATCCCTCGCTGTCGGTTTTGTGCCTTATTCAACCCCCGAACTATTTGTTCTATTTTTGCAGCAAATTATTTTGCTACTCTGTTTAACTATCCAGCAATGGCTTTGGTAAGCCATCCGACTACCGATATTCCAATAAACATAAGGATAAAGACAGAGACAGACCGCATAGGTCCAAAACTGCCGGACGCTTCCGTTAAGCTAGTTGCCAGTTCGCTGGTACTCAGTGAGGTGCTTTCGCAGCCACTGATACCCGTTACATCAGATTCGCAGGCCTCTACTGAGACCAATTCTGAGTCCGGTATGCCGCGAGATGCTTCTTCGACTATGGAACCTGCGGATGTCCCTACCTTGGATAGGTCCGGAGCCGCTGTGCAGGCACCGGCTTCTGAGGGTGTATTCATGCTTACAGATTTACATTTTAAACCAAGTCCATCTTTTTCATCAAGGCCTAAAACTTGACCCACGCCTAGAAAACCAACATCCAAACTGCATGATCAGGCCCATATGCCTAAAAACAAATGCTTAGAATGGCTGAAGACCTTATTACTTAAATTAGGGGAAGCCAGCCTTCCCCCTCTAAGAGACCTAGAACTGATTTTCCTTCTGATTCTTCTGATCAGAATTCTGAAATGTGTTTCTCCTGATGACCAGGGTTTGCCCTTATCTACCTATGAGGATTCTGATGCAGAAGATTTCATTCCCTCTGCTACCCCTCTAGAAGATTTTTGTTTTGGTGAAACCTTGCACACTCTTGGGGAGCATTTCCGCTGGGAAAGACGGGCTTACTTTGACTCCAAAAAGAGGCTTAGGGAATTTTTACTCCTCCCTCAACAGGCTTAGGGAATTCTTACTCCTCCCTCAACACAGGCGTTTAGCTATCCCTCCTGTTCTGGACATTGTAGATGATGCCTTCCTGGAATCTAGCCTGGCCCCAGACACCTTACCTCCAGCTCCCAGAAAGCCTGACGGGTATTACAGAGTAAGTGACACTCACTAGTTCCTCTTCAAGAATCCTACTGCGGATCCAGATACCATTTCCCAAGGACCAAAGGGCATTAAGGCTACTGCTGCCAAAAACCCTACCCCCTCTGATAGAGATTCCAGGGCCTTGGACAGATGGGGTAAGAAGGTATACACTTCTGCTACTTTGGCCATTAGGGCCTTAAATTGCCAGTTTCATATGTTAAAGTATCAGCAGCCTGTTATGGGACTGCTTAAACAGAAATTAATGTTGATTCCTGATTGTGCTTAACATAAAGAATTACAGGATTTAATGCATTCTGCTGAACAAGTTGGTAAACATACTTTGCAATGTGGTTTTGACTCTAGAAGCATCTTGCAGGGCTGCTGTCACTGGGTCTGTACTTAGAAGGCATGCTTGGCTTAAGGAGCAAAGCTTGCCAGATCATGTTAAAGCTAAATTACTGTATGCTCCCTTAAACCAAGACCGCCTGTTTGGCAACAAAGCAGAAGTAGTCCTTAAAAAGATGGAGGAAAAAGCTAAATCTATGCAAACTGTTAAATATTTCCTGCAAGTACAGCCTCACAGATTTAGTAGGCATTGACCTTCTAAGAATTGGTCCTTTCCAGTCTCTTCCAGGCCTGCTCAGTCCAAATCCAGGAACAGCAGACCACCTAGGTTGCAGTCTCAGGCTACACACAGGCCTAAACAGTGGGGGGCTCCCACTTCCAAAACTGGAAGTAGTAAGACACCCCCTATGGAAAAATGTCACAATGACTTAACCTTAACCCTTCCAAGTCCTGCTCAACTGCCTCCTCCCTTAGGAGGAAAGCTCGCCCTGCATGCAAAAAACTGGGAACTCATTACCCAGGACAAATTTTAAATATAGTTTTGCAAGGATACAGATTCCACTTCTACACCTTACCAACCCCAAACGGTTGGCCAGACCTACCTCCAAATCAGTGGGCAGAGGCTCAACAGCAGGTTCTCTCTCTTCTAAGTATCAGGGCTATTCAACCTGTCTTGGCAGAAGAAAGGGGACAAGGTTTTTACTTGAGACTTTTCCTGGTACCCAGAAAAGACCACTCTTGACATCCTATCCTGGACCTCTCTATTCTAAAACACCTTTTTGGTAATCCCAAAATTCAAAATGCTAACACTTCAACAGCTGTTTCCTATGCTAGGCAAAGATGCCTGGTTTGCAACCTTAGACTTAAAGGAAGCTTACCTGCACATTCCAATAAGGGAATTTTGCAGGAAATACTTAGATTCAGAGCAGGCTCCATGCACTATCAGTTCTCTGCACTTCCCTTTGTGAATACCCTGGACGCAGTAGATAAGCCAAAGTGTCTAGCTCCAGCCATTGCATTTTTTTGAGAAATATTAAACATACCCATACCTGGACAGTTGTCTGATTCAGGCAGAAAGCCAGGACATGCTATTAAAACATCTGGCATTTATAAAGAAACTTTTAACCTCGCTGGGGTACACCATAAACGAAAAAAAATCTCATCTAGTACACAGCCAACAGATTGTATTCCTGGGAGCAAGCTTGAACACAACTTCCCAGATGTCTTACCTAACACCAGAGAAACAAGTTTGACAGCCTACTTCAAACTACTGGCCACAAAGGCCCAGCTATCTGCAAGGAAAATTCTGCAAACCCTGGGGTTCATGGCCTGTTGCATTCTACTAATTCCGTATGCAAGGCTACATATGAGGAAACTACAATGGTATCTAAAAAGCCTATGGAGTCAACATTCGCAGGACCTGCAATCAATGATTCCTATCATTTCTTGTATAAAGACAGAGTTCCTTTGGTTGGTAGAGGCCTGCCATTTCAACAAGGGGCTCCCTTTCAATCTTCCCCCTGCCGCCCAAACCCTGACTACAGACACATCAGACTATGCATAGGGGGGCTCACTTGGCAAGGCAGTGCATTCAGGGCAAATGGAACCAGAGTCAGATGCACCTGCATATCAACCAAAAAGAGATGTTAGCTGTACAGAATTCTCTGACAGCCTTCAAGGACCACATCCTTCCAGGACAATTATTGGTAAAGACAGACAACACCACAGTTATTTGGTACATAAACAAGCAGGGGGGAACCCACTTGTACCCTCTGCAGACTAGCCATGGCTCTGTGGAACACAGCCTTGAGCTACGAAGTGCACCTACAAGCTAAATTCACTGGCAGACTACCTAAGCAGAAATCTCATGGACCCACATGAATGGAAACTGGAACCAAAAATATTCAACCTCTTGAGCAACAAATGGGGGACACCAAAGATGGACCTGTTTGCCTCCCCCCAGAACTACCAGTTGGACAAATTCTGCACAAGGACTCCCCACAGTCAAGCTTGGAAAGTGGATGCCCTGTCCTTTACCTGGGAAAGCCTCCTGGTTTATGCCTTTCCCCCTCTGCCTCTCCTCTCGAAGGTTCTGCTAAAGATCAAACAGGACAAACCAAGGACAATTCTTATTGCACCAGACTGGCCTTGCCAACGCTGGTACTCCCTCTTGCGCAGCATGATACTGTTGGATCCATGGCACCTATCTCAGACACCTTCCCTGCTGTCCCAGCAGGCGAGCTAGATTCTGCACCCTCAGCTTCAAACCCTGAACCCTTGCAGCCTGGCTTAATTCCTTGAGCTTTCCAATAGCATCCCTCAGTGAGCAGGTGCTAGAGGTCATTCTGGAAACGAGGAGACTTAGTACTAGAAAATCCTAGGCTGAAAAGTGGAAAAGATACTGTTCCTGGAGCCAGACCCAGGGTATGGCACTACGGTGCCCAGTTTACCTCATATTATTCAGTACTTGACAGAAATGCTCCACAAGGGCCTATCCTTGTCAATTAAAGTTCATGTGTCTGCAATTTCAGCACATTATAATACTGAACCACCCCTCACCCCCTGTTAAAGCTATTCCTCAGAGGGGCCAAAAATGTAAGACCCTCCCCCCAAGTGAGCCCCTACTCCAGCCTGGGATCTTAACTTTGTATTGGAAAAGCTCACTCACCCTTCATTTGAACCAGCTGCAACTACAGAGTTGAAATTCCTTTCTTGGAAAACAGCCTTCCTTCTAGCCATCACTTCAGCAAGAAGCGTGTCTGAGTTACAAGCCCTCATGGCAGTGGAGCCCTTCATTATATTCCATGCAGACAGGGTTTCCCTCAGGACCAATCCTTCCTTTATGCCCAAGGTGGTGTCTAGTGTGGCCCTAAATCAGTCCATTGATTTGCCTACCTTTTTCCCTAATCCACAAAACAAAGGGGAACTAATTCTGCACTCTTTGGACGTGCACAGACAACATAGATTTTGCTTGGACAGGACTAAGCCTCTCAGAAATTCTGAACATGTGCTAGTTGGCTTTGCTGCATGGGCAGAGGGGAAGGCCATTTCAAAGCAAACCATTTCAAAATGGATAACTCATTGCATTCATTTATCCTATACGCACCATGGAAAACCTACCCCACAGGGGTTAAGATCCCATTCTACCAGGGCTGCATCTACCTCTACAGCCTTTCTCAGAGGGATCCCTACCAGGGACATCCTAGAAGCTGCTACTTTGAGCTCTGTTCATACCTTCAACAAGCATTACCACATGCCTATTTTTTCTAAATTCAGAGCTGGTTTTGCCATTGCAGTATTGCAGGGCTTAATAGCTGGTCCTAATGCTCTCCAACTTCCTCCTCCCTTCCTTAGCTTTGGGAATCTACCCAAATGTAATGACTAACAGTGAAACACGAAGAACATAGTACAGTTGTGTACGCTTAACATAAATGTAGATGTTCGAGTGTATTCACTGTTGCGGTCCTGGTTACCCTCCTTCCAGCCCCCTGACTTCTCTTGGCTCTACCTTTCCTTCTTGTTTGGTGTATTTTGAGCTTTCTGGTGTATTTGCTTTTTGCTGGAGGTGTAACATAACATATAATTGCTTCCCATTATGGGGGCACCTGACATCTGGGGCAAGAAAAACTGATGTAATGGCGTTTGCTGCATTTTTATATCCCTGATGTCATGGAAGAAGAGACAGCATCTGCAGGAATCCAAGACTCTGGTATTCAGGCCGGCTGAGGGCTACCTGCAGGCAGATAACGCAAATGTAATGACTGCAACAGTGAATACACTTGAACGTGTACATTTATGGTAAGTGTACACAACTGTACTTTTTGCAGCTGTTAACCTACATATCTCTTGACAGTGGTGAAGAAGCATCTTTGGAGAATGCTATGCCTGTGGATCAAAGCACACTCAGCAAGCTGAGTTGAAGGCTGTCATGTGTAATTCAAACATGGCATCCCACTTCTGGTGCCTTTTATCAAAGTATGTATTGAAGGATAGGGCGGTAAGTACACCCGCATTTTTAGTCAAGAAGGATGTGTATGGCCATGACATGGAGATCTCAGCCATTCCCCGGTCTGTGCAGGACACAGACATAAATATAGGGTGCCCACCCCAAGCTCCCTGCAAAGTATTAGTTTAAGGGTGTGCACGTTTATGCAACCAGCTTATTGTACTTTTTATTTTTTATATTTTTCCCCTAACAGATTTGTTTGTTTTTCAATTGAATTGTACAGGTTATAGGTCACATTAAAGGTGGTAAAAGTTTTGAAATGATTTATTGTGGTCTATCATAAAAACCTGGCATTTTAACAGAGGTGTGTAAACCTTTTAAATTTGATGTATGTAAAGGGTTGTCCTAATTGTGAAAGCATGAGGAATGTTTTGTCTACAGTTTATTCTTGTAATGAATTTAAATAATTTAATTTCTTGTATTGTTCATTGTAGTACAATGTGTGTATGAATCTGTTGATACTACTACAAGGGCTATGGCCACTGGTACTCTGAGGAGGTTGGCATGACTGCATTCACAGAACCTCCCAGATGATACAAATGAGATTGCAATTTCTCCTTTGAGTAGAGCTTTAGTTTTTGGCCCCTCTGCTGCAGAGGTTATCACAAAGTGTAATGAAAGGGGTAAGGTGATACAGAGATTCTAAGATTTTCAGCCCTCCTTTTCCAAGGGATTTTGTAACTTCTCATCCAGTTTTGGTAAGCATCAAATAAATAGTCTCAGTAAAATACAGGTAAATGGATGTTTAAGAAGAAATGATAAGGGGGTTCCAAGAAGAATTCTGGAAACTCACAAAACCAATGACAATCCAATAAGTCAAAATGACTAAGAGACTTTGATTCCCCCTCCTTCCCTGGCACCCCCTTTTGTTTTCCTGAAAGTCTGAATCTCCACTTTTCTCTTTGGCAGTAGACAGTTTCATACAAATGGGTTCAGAAAATCCTAAATCATTTGTCAAAGCTACAGATGGCAATGGGAGGACATTCCTCCTGTTTAGAGGGTAATTCCTCATCCTCCAGACTAGATTTTTTTTTATGTCCACCTGTCCTCCTTCACTTGCTGCCCCAATGAGTGATAGGACATGCCCCCCCTACCCAACTTAGAAACTGGTTTATGCAAAGATGTTTTTAGTGCCAGAGTAAGAAAGAAAATGATTGGAGACCAGTTCTTGTATCGTTCTTTCTTAAACCTGTTGGTGATAGTACTATGATGTCACTTCACAACCTGTTACCTCTTCTTCCTCTACGTTTCCTGGTAACCCTGGATTTAAAAGATGCTTATCTCATCCCTGTACATCCAGATTTAAGGCATTCTAAATGTTTTGTTTATCTGGATAACGCTGTTAGTTCTCTGCATTACCCTTTTTTAGACTATTTGCTACACCAGAGTGTTCAGAATGTGTCTAGCTTCAGTTATTGCAGGCAATGATTTATCTACATTTTTCCATATTTAGAGGACTTTCTTTTCTTTACAGAGTCTTTTTCAAAATGTTGGGAATCTGTATCTAGTTTGAGATCTCTTACACAAGCTGGGATTCCAAGAGAACATTCAAAGGTGTTTCTTGACTCTTGCAGGATTTTGTTACTGGGATATCAACTGGACACCGCAGTTAAAATACCTTTTCTTCCAGAGGAGAAAGTAGATCTATATCTAGATCTTTTTCTAAGGTTTTCCACCCTGACTTTGGTCACTGCAAGGGAATTCTAAGGATTTTGTCTGATGGCTTCTGTAATTCTCATCATACCCCTGGCAAGACTCCACTTGGGAAAGACACAGTGGTATCTGAAGTCTTTCTCTCTCTTTCTTTTATTTATTTATTTATTTATTTATTTTTAACAGGAAACATAGTAGGCCATGTTACATTTGTATAAGTGAAAATAAACCATAGCAACAAAATCTCAGTTGCAAACATTATACATTCCAAACCATGCCGGGACAACTTTATACGTCACTTTTAACATATCCAGTCATTATTATTCAGCTATTACATAGCTCATTCAAATCTTGCCTTCTTTTAAACCGTGTTCCTCCTCTGCATGTATTGATCCCACATTTCCCATTTTTTCCTGTGTAATTTGCTCTTACCCTTTCCTAAAGATCCCATTTCCAGTTTTTTTTATCTCTGTTATTTTCTTTGCTACTTCTAGTAAAGTTGGTTTGGACTTTGATTTCCATTTCTAGCAATTGCCTTTTTTGGGAACCATCATAATTCTTTGAAGTTTGCTTGGGGTATAAAAATACCTATGCAAACACTTTCTGGTAAAGATCCTAAATCTTCTGGATTTTGTTGCATAGTTGGAAGATGTGCATATATCCTCCCATTGTTTTCTTTGCGAATTGCTTATCTAATCTCTTCCCAATCCTTCCTAACCTCCTCCGATTCTTATAGTTATCATGCAATAATTTATATGCTCTACTAATTATTCCTTTCTTAATGGCAGCTTATTTTCTCGATTCTACTAAAAACTCTACTAGTGCTGGTCTTTTGTTTAGGACCCCCCTATTTCTTTCTCTTTGCCTATACTCTGATATCAATCCTTGATATGAAAAGTGGTCTCTAGCCTGCAGTCCAAATAGGTTCTTGGCCTCTTCCCATTCTGTTATCTTCCCCTCTCTAGTTATTTGCTCCCAATACCTTGGTTCCTTTGCCAGTTTTACCAGTATATTCCTGCCCTCTCTTGCCTGTTGTCTGTATCTCTAATTGCAGTCATCCCTATCAGCAGAATCTCCTTTCTCCATTCCCGTGTTAGCTTCGTTCTTAGAAGACCTTCTGCTACTTTATGAATATAATATTCTGCTTGATTATTCTTCTCTCTAAAGGTGTGCATCCAAAATCCCAGTCTTTCCCTGTTACTTTAGCTTCCCCCCTGGTATCTGAAGTCTCTCTGATCCCAGCATTGTCTTTTCAAATCCAAATGCCGGGGTTTGTGAGAAAAGAAATCTGTTGGTACAGACAACAGATATCCCTAAATCCAGGTACCCCCTTCTCCCTCCCTGTTCCAAAGCAGTCAGTCACCACAGATCTCTAGGACTTTGCTTGGGATTAGTTTCAGGAGGTATAAAAGTGCAAGGTGTGTGGGACACAAAGGACAGACATAAGGACTTGAATATAAAATAAATGCTTGCCCTGATCAAGGCACTCAGCTGTCCATATAATCTTTGATCCCTAGAGCCTCTTCAAGTTGTTATAGGAGAATACCAGTCATTTGGTTCATTAACAACTATGGAGGATCCAGGTCATGCCCACTTTGTAGACTAGCCATGTTAGCTTGGAATATAGCTTGATGGCACATTCTCACTCTACAAGCATCCTACATTCATCAGAGCAAAACTGTGTGGCAGACTTTCTGAGCAGAAGGGCAGACCCTCATGAATGGAAACGAAATGGGGAGGGGTCTTCCAAGAGTTGAACCATCTATGGAGAGTTCCTCAAGTAGACCTTTTTGCCTTCTGCCTCAACAATCAGCTAGTAAGATTCTGCTCTAGGACTCCATGCAAGAAGGCCTGCAAGACTGATGTTTTTTTTCTTTTCCTTGGACAGGAATGTTCCTTTATACTTTTCCATCCTTTCCCCTAATATTCAGGGTACTTCTGAAGATTCAGATGGAATCTCTTGGAATCATTGTGGTGACTGCCTTCTGGCCCAAGCAACCACATTTCCCTTTCTTTTGGAAATGGCTAGGAGCTATTACCAGAAGCTGCCACACAGATTGGATCTACTCAGACAAGAACAGGGGTGTTTGATACTCCCCAACACCAATCAACTTAATTTGACTGGACAATCGCGTCTTAATTCCTTGTAGGCACTGCTTTACTGAAGACATACAGCAAGTACTAATGGAGGCAAGGGACCAAAAAATCATATATTAACAAATGGAAAAGCTTTTCTATTTGGTGCCAGCAACATAATCCGCACCCATTCAGGGCTAGTTGTCTGGTCTCACAATAGTTATGTGAGCTACTATTCTTTGGCCTTTCCTACTCCTCTAACAAGGTTCATGTTTTAGCCATTTCAGCATGTCTGCACATTGAGCCTCCTTTTTTAGTGCAATCTCATGTAACAATGT
Organism: Protopterus annectens; assembly: GCF_019279795.1. Classification (NCBI taxonomy): domain Eukaryota; kingdom Metazoa; phylum Chordata; order Ceratodontiformes; family Protopteridae; genus Protopterus; species Protopterus annectens. Next base: position 217,565,311 of record NC_056745.1, read on the forward strand.
TTTTGAAAGGGGTTTTGCATAAGAGGCCTCCAAGAAAGCCGGTGGCCCCTCCGTGGGATCTTAATTTTGTGTTAGAGAAGATAACACTTGCTGCATTTCAGTCTACTAACCTTGAGGTTCTAAACATGGAAAACAGTTTTACTGATACTCTTCTTGCAGAGGTTAGAGCTATCCAAGTTTCAAGCTCTTATGGTTAGTTAACCCTGTCTCATTGTCCATAGGCCCAGGGTTTCTTGAAAACTAATCCTTTTTTATGCCTAAAGAGGTATCCCAGTTTATTTAAACCAAACTGTACATTTCCCTGTTTTCTTCCCTGAACCCAAAAATTAGGGGAAAAAGTTACTCCATACCTTAGTACTCCAGTTGTCTCTGGATAACTATGTGATGGAACTAAACATTTCAGATATTCAAATCAATTGTATATTTCTTGTGAAGATAAGGGATAACTTGTGTCAAAACAAGACCATTTCAGAATGGTTTCTAAGGTTACTTTTTTATTGTAATCACCACAACAAAACTACTCCATGCAGTGTTAGGCCCACTCTACCAAGGTCTTGGTTTTTCATCTGTGGCTTTTTGGAAAGGGTTGGATCCTAGAAGTATTCTAGAAGCAGCATCTTGTCCCTCTGTATATACTTTTACAAAGCACTGTAAGCTTTATTCCTTGTCTAGGTCTATACCATGCTTTGCAAGTACAACTCTTCCCCTTCCACCGTCCAAATGTAAGCTAAGATGATCTACCCATATAATTAAGGTTACTGAAGCAGTGATCAGTATGATGAACATGGTACTTTTGTAGAAGGAAACTTACCACAACAGTAGATGTTTGAATGATCACTATTGCAATAGCCACACTCTCCCTCCATCCCCCTTGTTTTTTGGTATGTTGGTTATGTCACGGTGTGGTTATTTGTTTATTCTTCCTAGCCATGTCATTTTATGGCTCTGCCTGCCTCCCCCTGTTGGAATGAAAACTCTAAAGGGTTTGACATACCAGCTTGAGTTGCCTGACAGTTTGGGTGTACAGAAAGTGGTCTGAAGCTTTGGAAGCTGGCCGGCTGTTACATGCTTGGCAGAATATAACCTGTATAGCCAAGCCTACTGTGGCATTGATCCTTTGAACATCTGCTGTTATGATAAGTATACTTACACAACTGTATTTTCCTCTTTCAGATCTGAATTATTGGGCTAATATGTTTGTTGTAGGTCTTTCTCTTTTTATTACAGTTACTGTAAGTGCAGTTCTCAGATTCTTCCATGTCCTACATCCTACAAAAAGGTCTAAAATGACAAACAGCTGGTGCCAAAACCATGGTTTGAGACTAAATGCTAATAAATGCGTAATTATACTCTTCGGTAAATCTCAGATATCCCTGCAAGTTATTATAATGATAGCACACCCCTAAAACTAGACCCAGTGATGAGGGACCTAGGAACACGGATGGATAGTAACCTAAACTTTTCCTCACTACAGTAGTTACTTGGTGGTCAATCCTTCTGTGTGGCTTAACTTAAGTAAAGGCATGGCATCAATATCAAAGGAAGTCATAGTGCCATTGTACTTGGCCCTCATTAGGCCCATAATCTAGTACAGTGCTCGCTTCTGCATGTACCTAACCAGGTAATTGCACCAATTGGAGTGGTCCTAGAGGATGGGGACTTCTGCCTGACCTACAAGGCATTCTCTGATCCAACCCTGATGAAAATGTTACATATCCACAAGAAAAATTATACAAGGGTCACAACTTTTCATGGATCTGAACCTTATTTGTGACTGACAAAACTTGTTAGGGAGAGGAAGTCTTATCCTGAAAGCCATTTCATCTATGGAATAAACTTCCCAACTTCATAAAACAAAGCCCATGCCTCACTCTCTTAAAATAGGATTTGGATAAATTAATGGGGAACCGTAAATTCACTCCTAGGGTCCTGACCATGTTGCTTATGGATAGCAGCAGTCCATAAAATGACTCAGGGCTCCACCACCCAAAGACCCAATACCCTGATACTACCCCATCCCATATCTGGGGAATTAAGATATAATATTGTCATATCCTGGGTATTATTGGCTAGGCTTGTAAAGGCTCTTGTTCTATTAGCCTAGTAATCACCTATGAACCTATTTACATTTTGCTTCACCTAATGCAAGTAAGGTTTTATCAATGTGTCAATCTCCGAGTTTAGTGGATTGCAGCATCTCAGCCGTACTGTCAGCTGTCCCATTTGGCCAGAAGCTTATGGAGACTACAGAATACAGTTTGAACCCTATCATGTCTCTGGCGTGATACATGAGCAGATATCTCGCACCTTTGAGATGTATGTATACTAACTTCTGTATTTCATTAACTCGGGAGAAATGGAAATAATTCCCATTTCCCTCAAGTTGGTGTGACTTTGGAGATTGTATATCTACAGATCAAGTTCATTAGGAGGGTGGAACTCCCACCAAAACGTTTATGTTGATAATGTCTTCTGATATATATCAGCTGTCTATTGATTGGCAATAGATTGACTATGATAGGCAGTGGGTGGTACATTAAAATTAAGACAATATAGCATGTAAATGTATAATGTATTTGCTTGCCATTTGAAATACTTGGTTCTGAAGTGTCTCCTTTTATTTAACTATTTTGTAACAAAGTAGGTTAGCAGGTCAGCTAACCTCTTCAGACATGACCCAAGTTCCAAGAGAAGTGTATGATAGTTGAGCATACAATACTCGTAAGCTGTAATTTTGTCTTGCGAGTAATTATGACAAGATACATATACCAAAACAATGTATAATTTTAACAAGCAGTACAGTTAAGTCATTTATGGTGAGTAACAGTTGGCATTCAAAACAATGTTTGTATCCATACCCTTAATATTGCGAATATTTTTGGTTTCTTTTTGTGTTTATTTAGTCTTGGGGCCATGCAGTTTAGTGAGAACATTGTGACATCATGGTATCCTTGAAGGGTGAAAGGAGATCAGGGCATCCCAGTGTAGCAGTGTATATCTTTAATGGGTAGAAGCTTTTTCCCCTAACTGACCTGCCCATCCCTCACAGACATAGGGTATACAGTGACATCACTTTTTGCACAATGTGCATAAGCACATGCACACTTCACTGGCAACTGTCCTCTTGCACTCCCCTAAAATATTGCTGTACCAAAATTAGAACCTGACCCAAGCTCCTACTTGAATAGGAGGAGTGCCGGCATGTGCTGTTTGATCTGCCCCCTCAAACTCCACTAACCTTTTGATACTTCGTTTGCTAATTGAACCTGGATCACTACTGCCACAAGGAAGGACATTTCCATCTGCACCAAGCCCTCAATACCTCTTGTTCATTTTCCTTAAATCACTTTATATTTTGTGCTGCCTTCTTCCTTTTTATGGCATCCAAACTACTGTCAAACCCTCCTGTACAAAATAAACTTTTTAGTGGTAATTTAAATATGTAGATATTTTCCTTAATGCAGTCTTTTTGGCCCTGGTTTACTGTGTCATATACAGTTTTTTATTCTTTTTACACTTTATACTTGCCCATTAGTCATAAGGGGTTGTCCTTCTTTTGTAAATGTACATATCTTTTATCTGTAATTAGACATTTGTAATGCAATCTCAAGACAACATACTTTGCACGGCTAACCACAGGCATAATGATGTTATTGCACAAAACACTGTTTTTAAGTCGACCACAGGAAAAGAATAGATGCAATTGCATTATTCCATGCTTATGCATTTTTATGTAGTAACATCACTTATAGGATGTCAAAACAGTCTGCATTGCTCCTGTACTTTTACTCAGCCTAGGTGTGATGCATTACACAATAGCCATGTCATGTTGTGTTGCTTAATTACCACCTTTGTATCTTCCCTGTGGTCCACACATCATCTTATTCTGCTTTCATTATCATATTTCCTGCATTCTTTTTAAAACTTTTCTTGTACAGCAAACTCTGTTAAACAGAACTCGAGCAACCAGAAAAAAAATTTGAAGAAATACAGTACAATTTTCATGTGTTGCACTTTACTGAGTCCCCCGGCAGAAACATGGCTTACGTTTTTAGAGTTTTAAAAAGGAAGATAGGTTGGGGGGAGAGGGAATTTATTTCTAATAAGACAAACCAAAGTCATGCCTATTTTTAATAGCAACTCTCAAGTAACCAGAAACTACAGTTATCCAGCATCTACTAATCCCCATGGATGCTGGTTAACTGAGAGTTTACTGTGTATGATATTTGTATTTCTGCTTGGTCATTATAGATGAATTTCAGTTAATACTTCAACCTATTTGTAGTTTAATGCAGTTTACATTCTGCATCCAAACAGTCACGTTCACCACTATAAAAACCAAGGACAGAAAAGTATACAATTTCTGCATAGTTACATCTGCCATCTTCTTCAAATGATTATATGAAGCTAGGATCAAGGTTGCTGTCTTTTGCCTTAAGCAGTTCTGATCTGTTGTCTGCGGTGTGTGTGTGTGTGTGTGTGTGTGTGTGTGTGTATATATATATATATATATATATATATATATATATATATGTATATGTATGTATATATATATATATGTATATTTCAGTTTATGAATTGGTTCTTTTGGATTTTCATCTTCCTTTCTGTTCACATTTCCAGCTTCACTGTTGCTCGTTTTTTTTTATATTTTTGTGAGTGGTGTGGGGAAGCATGATTCTGCTATTTCATCCCACACGTAAACACACCCATTCCTTCCTTGACTTCTTGTTCTGCTTATTTTTCCTGAGTTTGGTTTCCTTTCCTCTTCTGTGCACAGTATTTAGTACTGCCATTGGGAAAGCTGCAGAACTGACCACATCCCAACCACAAATTCTGTTTTTTGTCTTTCGTCCAGTGGATCGTTTTTCAACACTGTTAACATTTTGGTCAAATGATTTATTTCTCAAATGTGTTTTATATATTTGTATATGTATAGCTATGTGTGTGCATAGATATATATATATATATATATATATATATATATATATATATATATATATATGAGAAAGATGAAAGATTTCTCTCCCCCCACCCCCCACACACACACAGACATAAGGCTGTTTTTCTTTTTTCTTAAGACTGTGCTGCTTACTTAAAGGTAGGAATAGCTGGGATTTTTTTGTTTTCTTTTGTTCCTACTTCTGCTTGTAGCAATTAGCAGATACAGGAGTATGCTTGCTATTTCTGACCTAACATGGATGTATTTTTCTAAACATCTGTGTATAATGTGGTGTGTTTCACATTTATTGGCATGTTTTAGTGCCTCCCCTTTCACTAGTGCTTATGCCTCATCTCCGGCCATCTGGCAGGTATCTGTTGAACTGTGCAGTAAAAGCTGCAACTGTCCCTTCAGTATGAACAAGCTGGCATTGGGCACTTTTATTTTTGAACTTTCCTGACTGGTTTCTCCAGTACCTTTGTCTGCTAGCTTAAACTGTATGGCCATCAGATTCCATCCTTCTGTATAATCAAACAGTACTACCGATGTATATGTCGCCACACTGCCAACAGGCATTTGTTGTATATTGCAAGATTAAGTGTCTATCTTTTCCTGGATGGAAATGTTTAGGTAGAATGAAGTAGGTCTTTTATATAAATTAGTTTTAACCTCATTCTTCCCACCACCCCATGGTCTGTGTATTTCACTGTGTGATTTCCCTGAGATGCATTTACCACATTAATCTGAAAACATTTAGTACTGGTTTATTCCATGGCATAATCGCATTTGATTGTACAGTACAACTGTCATATTTTTTATTATGGGATGTGCTAAGTGGTACTCCTTCCTTGTCCCATCAGCTTGCTTGTGTTTTCGTTCTAGTGACAAGAGCTTGGCATCCCCATACTGGATGAGACCCATTCATTCTCATCTGGGTGGCCCTTATCAGCCCATTAACTCCCCATAGAAGGGGCTAGGCATTGGGAAGTGGGCCAGATGGTGGTCTCCTAGAAGTCCCTGCTGCAGTCCACCTAATCCCTTCCTTCCTATAGACAACTTAAGGAGTTGCAGTGCTTGTCTGGTCAGGAAGAGACATGTTCCTTCCCATTGATCTCCCCAGTTCAGAGTTGTGTGCACTGCTTCAACAGAGCAAGCCTTTCTGGTCTCTTTGAGTGATCATGCACCCACTGGTAGATGGTGAGCATAGCAACCTTCTGTCTTCCAGCATAGGCACGCTGACATCTGGCACTCAAACCTTTCCTCCCCAACATAGCTCCTCAAGTACCTCTGCCACTACTCAAACATAGATCACCCAAATTATAGTCAGGCCTTCCTCCTCCTATGTTAATGGATGGGGTTGCATTGTAATATTTTTTTTCTGGTTCATGGATGAAAATGATTACTAGGAATATACTAGGCAAGCAATCACTGGGACCATAAGATGCCTAGCTTATATACCTTTAAATGACAAACTTAAAAGTTCTTGCTCGAACAGGACAACGCATGGTAACCCTGGTGTAAATTTGAGTCTGCCCTTCCAGTATGAACGATATGCTTGGCTTTGTACATACCAAAGGGATCATTATATTCAGTGATGGGTCTGATAAGGGGAGAGTCCGTAGTAAGATTACATTTTTTGGATCTCAAAGATATTCCCTTGGAAATTAACTAGATCAGCTAGAAGGATTTCGTGACTGTGGTGGAAATATGAGAGAGTGCTGTCCATATAGGTACCTAGTCTCTTATGGCAGCATCTGTTTGAAGAAGAGTACCATTTATAACACATGAGGTGGGAATATCCTTTTTGCCAGACTTTACTTTTTAAATTAGTCTCTTTTTGATATGCTGTGTGTGTGCATATTTCAGCCTTTGCTGGTGCTGTTTTGTATCTGTTGACTAGCAGATAACTGTATCTAGTTTGCAGTCATCAGCAAGCTTGATGAACCGCAGTTCTGCAATATTGACTTGGATGTCTGCAAAATAAATGCCAAACAGGAGAGGGCAAGAAATGATCGCTGTGGCACCCCACTAGTTGCGAATTTGCATTTGGAGAGGGAATCCCCAGTTGTGAAAATTGCCAGTCTGTAGGATAGCCAGTTTGCAATCCAGCAGACAGTGGAGGGATTTGCATTATGTTTATCTAATTTTTTAGTAATGCTAGTATGAAGGGTAGGGTCAAAAGCCTTGGACAGGACAAAATAAGCAGTGTGCACAGTATGACCACTCTCCACAGCCCCCATAATGTTTTCAAAGGAGCTTACTAGGTTCAGGAGACATAATCTGCTCTTCACAAAACCGAACTGATTGGGATCTGTATCACTTACGTTGCACGTGTCTGCATAAATGAGTTCCATGGCCTTTGTATGTAAGGCTGGTGAAGCTGATGGGTCTGTAATTACCTGCGTCTGTAAGGGCCCACCTGTGTGTAGGGATGACACATCGTCTGTTTTCAAGATATTAGGAAAAAACCCTGTGTATAGGCTGAGGTTGAACAGTTTAATCTGAAACTCTAATAGCATATGCTACTTGGCACCGAGAAGAATGAAACCTGCCATGTTACCTTGTCTCGTGGAAATATTTTTGGCCATTTACAGGGAATCTAAAACTGGTTTAAAGGTTTATTGCAAGAGTAACTAACTTCTCACGTACAGTGAGAGCAACAGTGTAGGTAGAAGGGGTAAAACTGAACTGATCCCTGTGGCATCCCACTAGTTACAAATTTCCATTTGGAACGTACTACTGTCATGGTTGTCAAAAGATGACAATGACAGTGTTTTAGGTAACTGGAATAGTGTCATAAAAGTAATTTATTTCGTTTTCAGTTTCCTCTTTAAATTGTAAAAAAGCCTTCTGGTTTAATCGGCAATAAAAAATACTATAATATGTTTTACTGTTTTTCTGAAAGGGTAGGCTGTAGACATTCTCTGTCCTGAAATGTTTCTCAAATTTGCCAGCAGTCTTATTTGGATTGGGATTTAGGCCATGAGTAAGCATCAGTTGCTCTACATTTTTCTAGGTGCAGGGTCCATAGGACATATGAATAATTTGCATAGTGTGTGTTTAATTGCCGTCAAAGCTTTCTGTCAGAATTCTGATGCCGTGGTGCTTACTACTATCCCATTTTCATATGGCTCTGCTTTCTTATGCTGTTCCAGTTGCTTGTGAGCTAACTGCTCACATCTGAAAGCTTGTTTGTATTTGAGCTCGAGCTGACTCTGATACGCCCCTTCCTGATTGCTGTAAACAGTTTCTCCATATTAGTGCAGTTTTGGAAGTAGTAGATGAAGATCAGGAGTGTGGGGGTAGGGACCCCACATCATGGGTAGATGGAGAGTCTTGCTCACCTGCAGAAACGGTTTTGTGGTGGTTTACATTTTCTACTTTGTTCACAAGCAGAAATGTTAATGTGCAGATGGCAGCAAGTTAGTAGGAGTCTATCAGATGGTGCTGAAGCTTCAGAAGTAGTCTCTACTTGATTTTTAATTTGCTCCTTGAGGGCTTACAACTTTTTTCTGCTCATTTTTGCCCATTGCACGATATTCAACATCTCGTGTACCATGAGCATTATAACATTTCTCAGCTGTTATGGATTACACTGTCAATACATCTGCTGTTTATTCCTCTGTTTTTTTTTTCTTTCCAGAGTTCTCACATGGAAGTTTCCACACATCAGCTGAGGGAAAAAAAAGGCTGAATGCCTTTCCCCTTTCATTATTTTATTACTGAAGCTGCTGGTGTGTATTATAAGGATTATTACTAATTAAATTGGAGGGAAACAGTCTAAGCTGTACATTTTTTAGCAGCAAGGCAGTAGCTTTGTTCTTCATTTCACCACACAGACAGTGACACTTTGCCAGTGTTCTAACAGAAAATGCACCAGCACTGTGATTTTCCAGGTATGCAATGACCAAATCCTGCCTAGCCAATCAGTCTGGGACAGCCTAAATAACCTTGTGCAGCTGCTCTGCAACCAATAAATAAATTCCTCAATAAAACAACATTGCACACCCACCTTTCAATAAAATTAATGTTCCATTATTTTTAAAGTGTACCCCCTGGAATTGCCTGTTACAGCTGTGACTTACAAAAAGCCATCTAATTAAAAAAAAAAAAAAAATGACCAAGCATATGCCATATCAGTGCTGAAAGTATTGGCAGTAAAATAACTAACAAAGCCAATGTATTTGCTATTACTGAAACATAGGTAAAGCCAAAGATGAAGAATTTCTGTCACATGGCTATAAATGTAAGGATACACTTCTTCTTCTTCTGGCTTTTCCCGGTTAGGGGTCACCACAGCAGATCATCTGTCCGCTCATGATTGGCAGTGGAGTTTCACGGTGTTGAGTTGTCAGCCCAGCACAAAATAGCTGGAGGAGTCGCTATCCTCTACTCAAACCACATATGGATATTCAGTTACTACCCACCAATCTGTACCTTTTAACTTGGCAGAAATGCTCCCTACGTTCTAGTCAATGTAACCTGCACACAGTACTTTATATTGCTGCTTTATACATGTCATGTAACTCCACATCTAATAATGCTAGAACATTTAAAGACATTCTCTGCTGACTAATGACCAGTCTAAGTCTGGACTTAATTTTATTAGGAGATTTTAAGTTTGATTAGTTGTCATCATTAACCGAACTTAAGTTCCAATAACCAGTAGCCTATGTGGTCAAAGTTGATCAAGTCAGTTCTACATTCTACCAAGACAGACAAAGCAACAGGAAATTTAATTGTACTAGACGTGTTACTGATAAACCGCCCTAGCAAAATTTCTGGTAGGACGTTAACTGACTTAATAAATGAACCTTACCCAACCTACCTAATCTAGAAAAGTAATAGAATACAGTAATATTATGTAATTGCATCATATCAAAAAATAAATTTCTAACAGTCTACTTTCATCCCATTTCATCCCATTACTAAAGCTCTGTAAGTGGTCTGCACTAAAACTATCCCTCTAATGCTGTTACATTATTCAAGTCATACATTCTTGACTGTTCTCAACTCATTAGTACCAGTACATGAAAAGAAAGTAAAGTAATCTACACCATGGTTAATGCTTAATGCAAACAGTGACACTAATAAAGCATGCATACCATTATCAAAAATATTAAAGTTCACTCATGTTGTAATAATGGGATTAAAGAATAGAGTAAAATGTGATACAAAAAGGTAAAATACACTGATCTGAAGTACTTTACTTCATTTGATCTTCAGCCTGTGGGTACTGGATCTGTATCTGATCTAAGCAAGCAACTTCACAAGCGTCTGCTCCGAGCTCCAAGCCTCCCTTACCCATGATACACTACCACTACCTTTCAACCATCAGATCAAGTTTGCACAGTACCCACAGGTTGAAGACAAATGAAGTAGAACTACTCGGATGGAGTGTTATGGTGAGTACATAACTTCTTCTTTTAGCTTTTTACATTATTCATACAAGACAAATTGCAAACATCTGTTGAACTACATTAACAATTTACTGACACAAAGGGAAAAAAATCTCAAACAAGCACTCTTCTAAATGAGTTGCACTATAATGTAGCTTACAAATTAAATGCCCTTTTATTCAAACAGCTACTTTAATAAAGAAACAAAATGAGTCATCATCCCTAGATATATCTGTTATAACAGCCTTTGGTACCTTCTTCCTATACAGTCTTACTAGATCACACAAAAACCTGGCTTAAAAAGTAAAGACTACTGCATTTAATATGTGATAAGTCTACCTGGGGAGTATCTACATAATAAGTTGATAAATTCTTAACTAAAGCCGTATGGGAAAGTAGAGTGCCAACTGCATTTGGGGAAAAATCATTAAGAATTCCACTACATAAAGGTGACACCTCTGAAGAACTCTCCAGATGTTCTTCGTGTTTCACTGTTGCAGTCATTACATTTGGGTAATCTGCTGGCAGGTTGCCCTCAGTCGGCCTGAATAACAAAGTCTTGGGCCCTGCGTCGGTTGCTGTCTCCTCTTCCATGACGTCAGGTCGTCAGGGGTATAAAACATGCAGCCGACGACATTTTATTCAGTCTTTCTTGCCGCGCGGTGCCCGAAGCAGAAGCAGTTCGCAAGTGTTGGTCGGCCGACTCCTGAAATTTTCGCATTCGAGTTTCAGAACTGAAGTCTTCAACTAAAGCGAAGTACCCCGTTGGGGAAACTTTTTCTTGCTCCTTACCGATGTCAGTAAAAGTTAATAATTGCATTACTTGTGGGAAGCAAATACCTCATAAGGATTTTCATTTGTACTGTATTCCTTGCCTAGGCCCAGATCATAACGTGCCTTGCTTTCGGTTTTGTGCTAGATTTAACCAATGCACTATTAAGCGTCGGTATATTTTTGCTTCAAAATATTTTGGATCCAGATTTAATTACCCTGAAATGCCGTCGGTTAGCAATCCGACTACCGGAGTTCACAAAAAACGCAAAGAAAAAGACAGAGATAGACCGTCTAGTTCCAAAACCGACGACTAAGCTTCTCCTAAGCCAGTCGCCGGTACTCAGTGAGGCGCTTTTGCAGCCCCTGATACCCACTACTTTTGAGTCGCAGGCCTCTACAGAGACCCAAGCAGAGTCCGGTATGCTGCGAAATTTTCAGAGTATTGAACCTGCGGATGTCTCTCCCTTGGATGGGTCCGGAGCCGCTGAGCAGGTACCGGTTTCTGAGGGTGTTTTCAGCCTCAACAATTTTACATAAATCTGACGCCAACTTCAAAAACAAGATCAAAAACAGTTTCTAAGTCTAAAAAACTGACGCATGAGCCATGTGCTCAGGCCCCAATGCCTAAAAACAGATTATCAAAATGGCTGAGGACTTAATTACCTTGAACAGGGGTCCCCAACCCCCCCCCAAGAAGCCTAGGCAAGACCCTGATTATGAATCTTCAGATCAGGTTTCCATTTCTTCTGATTCCTCTTCTGATCAGGAATTTTCTATTCCTCCCTATGAGGATTCAGATACAGAAGAATCCATCTCATCTGCATCTCCTCCTGAGGATTATTCTTTTGGTGGAACCTTGCATACTTTAAGGGAACATTTTCATTGAGAGAGTCAGGATTTCTCTTGATCAAAAAAGAGGCTTAGGGATTTCCTTCTCCTTCCTCAGCATAGGCCTTTGGCTATACGTTCTGTATTAGACATTGTTGATGTGTTTTCGGAATCCAGCATGGCTCCTGATTCCCTACCTCCGGCTCCTAGTAAGCCAGACAGATATTACAGGGTTCTTGACTCCCACAAATTTCTATTCAAAAACCTTGCTGCTGATCTATCTCACAGGGTCCAAAAGGTGTAAAGGCCTCTACAGCCAAAAATCCTACCCCCTCTGATAGAGATTCCAGGGCGCTGGATAGATGGGGAAAGAAGGTTCATACATCTGCAACCTTGGCAATTAGGGCTTTAAACTGCCAGTTTCATATGCTGAAATATCAATAGCATGTTATGGGCTTATTGAACCAGAAAATGATGTTGATATCTGATTGTGTGGAAAATAAAGAATTACAGGAATTATTGCATGCAGCAGAACAGGTTGGAAAGCATACTTTGCAATGTGGTTTTGATTCCTTGGAGGCCTCTTGCAGGGCCGCAGTTACTGGATCTGTGATTAGAAGGTATGCCTGGCTCAAGGAGCAAATTTTGCCTGATCATGTTAAAGCTAAATTGTTGGATGCCCCTTTACAGCATGATGCCCTGTTTGGTAATAAGGTAGAAGAGGTTTTAAAGAACATGGAAGACAAAGCTAAATCTATGCAAACTGTAGAAGATTTCTTACAAGTGCAGCCACTCAGGTTTAGTAGGCACTGGCCTACTAAAAATTGGTCCTTTCCTGTGTCCAACAGAGCCTCTCAAGGCAAATCCAGGCACTCAAAAGGCTCTAGATACCAATCACAGGGTTCTTACAGGTCAAAGCAGTGGGGTGCTTCCACCTCCAAATCTGGAGGAAATAAAGCACAACCCTACAGTAAGCAGTCTCAATGACTTTCCTCTACCTTCACCAAGCACTCGTCTCTTGGCAGCCCCCTTGGGGGGAAAATTAGCACTTCCTGCTCAAAATTGGCAGTTAATTACTCGGGACAAGTTGGTATTAAACATAGTATCCCAGGGGTACAGATTTCATTTCCATACTTTGCCAATTCCAAACGGTTGGCCAGATCTGCCACAAAATCAATGGGCAGAGGCTCAGAAACAAGTTACATCCCTCATGGAGATGGGGGCTATTCAACCAGTACCAGAACAGGAAAAAGGACAAGGTTTTTATTCAAGGCTGTTCCTGGTACCCAGAAAAGACAATGCATGGCATCCAGTACTGGACTTACCGATTTTGAACACGTACCTGGACATTCCAAAATTCAAAATGCTAACTTTACAACAGCTACTGCCTATGCTGGACAGGAATGCTTGGTTAGTGATTCTAGACTTAAGAGGCATACCTGCATATCCCAATAAGGGACTTGTGCAGAAGATACCTCTTCTTCAAGCCAAGGTTTTTTCATTACCAATTCTCTGCACTGCACTTTGGCTTATCTACTGCGCCCAGGGTCTTTTTTACAAAGTGCCTGGCACCAGTAATTGCATTTTGCAGACAAAGAAACATACAAATGTATCCTTACCTGGACGACTGTCTCATTCAAGCAGAGAACAAGGACACTCTTCTTCAAGATCTGGTGTTTGTAAAAAGGCTTCTAACATGCCTAGGGTACACAATAAACGAAAAGAAATCACAACTGGTACCCTCTCAAATAATTACATTCCTGGGTGCAAGCTTGAATACAACTGCCCAGATGGCTTATCTTACACCAGACAAGCAAAGGCAACTGACAACATTCTTCAAACAGATGGCAACAAAAACTCAGTTATCTGAAAGACAAATTCTGCAGGCTTTGGGGTTCATGGCATCCTGCATTCTACTAATTCCATATGCAAGACTGCATATGAGGAAACTTCAATGGTATCTAAAAAGTTTATGGAGTCAACATTGTCAGTCTGGAAACAATGATTCCTCTCATTCCTTACCTACAACAGGAGTTTCTTTGGTGGACAGAGACATGTCACCAAAACAAGGGACTGTCATTCACTCTACCTCCTGCCACCCAAACCCCAACTACAGACGCATCAGACTATGCTTGGGGGGCCCACCTGGCAGGGAGATGCATTCAGGGCATATGGAGCCCAAAACAAATGCATCTGCATATCAACCAGAAAAAGATGCTAGCAATTCGGAATGCTCCGACAGCCTTCAAGGACTTGCTTCATCCAGGACAATTACTGATAAAGACGGACAACACCACGGTTATGTGGTACATAAACAAGCAGGGGGGCACACATTCCTACCCCCTTTGCAGACTAGCCATGGCATTGTGGAACACAGCCTTGACTTACCAAGTACATCTTCAAGCTCAATTCCTGCCAGGAAAACAAAATACTCTGGCAGACGACTGAAGCAGAAATCTAATGGACCCGCACGAGTGGAAACTGGATCCACAAATCTTCAGCATGGTAACACAGAAATGGGGGAGCCCAGACATAAATCTATTTGTCTCTCCCCAAAATTATCAACTGGACAAATTCTGCACAAGGACTTATCACAGACAAGCATGGAAAGTGGATGCTTTATCCTTCAGTAGGAAAATCCTATCAGTCTATCTCTTTCCCCCTCTGCCTCTTCTCTCCAAGGTCTTACAAAAGCTCAGACAGGAAAAACCAAAAAATGATCCTAATTGCTCCGGACTGGCCTCACCAGCACTGATACCCAATCCTAAGGAATATGTCTCAACTCCCTCCTTGGGACTTGCCTCAGATACCTCATTTACTGTCTCAGCAGAACAATCAAATTCTGCACACCCTGCTCCAAACTCTGAACCTTGCAGCATGGCTGATCATTTAATTATTCAAACAACACCTCTCAGTAAATCTGTGATGGATGTCATTTTGGAAGCTAGAAGGCCTAGTACTAGAAAATATTATGCTGAAAAATGGAAGAGATTCTGTGCTTGGAACCAAGCACAAGGAACAGATAGCAAAACCAAATATTCCTCGGATTTTACAGTACTTGACAAGGGCCTGTCTTTCTTCAATAAAAATCCATGACGCTGCCATCTCGGCTCATTACAACACGGAGCCTCCCATCTTTTCTCATCCTCTGCTAAAACAGTATCTTAGAGGGGCCAAAAATTTAAGGCCTCCCAGAAGATCACCAACTCCTGCATGGGACCTCAATTTTGTGCTGGAAGAACTCGCCTTGCCTCCTTTTGAACCAGCAGCTACTGCGGATATAAAATTATCTTGGAAAACAGCTTTCCTTTTGGCAATCACTTCAGCAAGAAGGGTTTCAGAACTACAGGCTCTCATGGCTGTGGAGCCTTTTATTACATTTTACCTGGACAGGGTGTCCCTTCGGACCAATCCTTCCTTTATGCCTAAGGTGGCATCCAGTGTGGCTCTTAACCAAACTATTCATCTGCCGGTATTGTACTCAAATCTGCAGAATAAGGGGGAGTGGATTCTGCATTTATTGGACGTGCACAGACAACTAAGATTCTACTTAAACAGGACCAGATCTCTAAGAAAGTCTGAGCAACTATTGGTGGCATATGCACAGCTACTGGTGGCATTTGCTTCAGGATCAGAGGGGAAGGCTATATCAAAGCAGACTGTTTCTAAGTGGATAAGCCACTGCATTCATTTCTGCTACTTGCACCATGGTAAACCTGTGCCCAAGGGAATTAGGTCACATTCCACCAGGGCTGCCTTTACCTCAGCAGCCTTTCTCAGAGGAGTTCCAACCAAAGAGTTTCTAGAAGCTGCTACTTGGAGCTCTGTGCATATCTTCACAAAGCATTATCATTTGCCTCTCTTCTCCAAATCCAGGGCAGGCTTTGCCACTGCAGTTCTGCAGGGCCTTATAGCCGCCCCTAATGCTATTTAGTTCCATCCTCCCATCCATAGCTTTGGGATTCTACCCAAATGTAATGACTGCAACAGTGAAACACTAAGAGCATAGTGCAGTTGTGTGCACTTACCATAAATGTAGATGTTAGAGTGTATTCACTCTTGCAGTCAGGGTTACCCACCATCCCCCTTTTCTACAACTTCTCTTTCCTTCACTATATTCTAAAGCCTTTGAGGTGTATTTGCTTTTAGATGAAGGTAAAGTTTGTTAAAAGTGCATTTACATATTTTGCTGTTTATTTATATATGATATATGATATATATATATATATATATATATATATATATATATATATATATATATAATTTTTTTTTCTCCCCATTTAGGGGGCACCTGACATCTGGGGCAAGAAAAACTGAATAAAATGGCGTCTGCTGCATGTTTTATACCCTTGACGTCATGGAAGAGGAAACTGCAACCGACGCAGGACCCAAGACTTTGTTATTCAGGCCGACTGAGGGCAACCTGCCAGCAGATTACCCAAATGTAATGACTGCAACAGTGAATACACTCACATCTACATTTATGGTAAGTGTACACAGCTGTACTTTTACAGACCCATTGCTTTATTATCTCCTCTCTGTTTCTTGAAAAATATGTGCACAAACAAATCCTTGCTCATCTAATAAAAAATAATCAGATTTCTACAACTCCAGTTATTCCACCATGACCTACTGAAACACATTACTCATCTTCCTGAATGTAATCAGTCAACAAAGAAACCAGGGTCTGCTAGTATCTTCAAAAAGCCAAGTTACTATTAAACATCTTTATTAAGCTGTCATATTTTAAGTTGCAGTGCAAGTTCGCAGACATTAATAGAAAACAAGACAAAACAAACCTTAATGAATGGTTTTCATTATCATGTAGTATGCTTGCATGTTTTCCCTTAATAAAAAAAAAAAAAAAAAATTTCCTCAAACACTGCATAAACAGCTTAAGTCCTGCCTTACCTTAGGCATCATTTCTCCTGACGAGCATTATTTTGCACATGAAGTTTAAACGTATTCCATTTATTTCTATGAAATTTGCTCCTTCCCTTTTCTAAAAATAACTCTTCCATTACAGTTGATTTAGATTTTTATTTCCATTTTCTAGTAATTGCTCTTTTGGCTGACAGTGCCATTGAAGTTAGTAACACCTTGATATGTTAAGGTAGTCCAGCTCTTGTTATCTCCACTCCTAAGAATTTTCTATTATCTTTAGTATCTACCCTTTGTTCCCTCAACATTCCTGTCAAAATGTTCTGTAGGGAATTTTTAAATCCACCAACTTATTATATTCTCAAAAAAAAAAAAAACACGTTTCCAATTTTCTTTACCCCATCACTTATCCAACATTTTCTATCTTTCTGAAAAATTCTTTGAAGTATAGTTGGAGTATAAAAAGTACTTATGCAAATAGTTCCAAGCCAAAAAAAAAAAAAAAAAAAAAAAAGAAACTACCTTAACCTTCTGGAATTTTTGAGAGCCCGGCAGATTTCTTCCCGCTGTTCTTTATAATTTATTTCTGTTCTTTTCTCAGTCTTTTAAACTTTTCTAATTTAATTCTTACTGTTATGAAATATTTTATACGTGCTTCTAATTATCCCTTTTAAAGCATTCTCAATTCTAAACGGAGCTAAAACGCTGCAAGGTGATCTTTCTCTTGGCACTCTCCTAGACCTTTCTGTTTGTTTTGTTTCTGTTATTAGTCCCTGATGGGGAAGGCCGTCTCTAACCTGCATTGCAAACTCTTGCTTAGCCTCATCCCACTCAGTTACCTTTCTCTCTTGAGCGTTTTGCTTCCAACTTTGTATTTCCATTGCTAATTTCCTCCTGTAAATTGTAGCACACTCTGGTCTGTTTTCTGTACCCCTACTTATAGGCATAACTATGTAGGTAAAATCTCCATAGAATACTTTTAGCTACTTTGGTAATGTAGTATTATGTATGGCTGTTACTGTTCCATGTGAGGACATGCATCCAAAACCCTTGTCTCACTTTGTCTTTACCCCCCACTGTGTAGCTTTAAAGTATCCCATTCAAATTAGCTAACACCAAATCACCTTATTCTGTGGAGAGAATCCACTTTTCCCACTTAACTCTTACATTCGTCCCATTCCAAATTCTTACAATTATCTGTTAATTGTCATCCACAACTTCTCATCCATTTGATAAAAATGTGCATGAACTATATATAGGATTAATGGGACTAAAACATTTTCACTGCTTGTGTGGTACCTTCACTATCCATAATCGCAATTTTACAATCTTTTAATTTTTGTATTGTCTTCTGTTTAGTCTCTTCTCACATTTAGTTGCTATAACAGAATCTTTTAATCATATAAGTACTTCGTCATAATATATTCCCATAAGTATGGGTATTGCTGAACCAATTTAAATGCGGATGCATAGTTTATTGCTATAGCTTTTGTTGTATCTTTATTTTATTTCCTGAAAAGAAGAGACTTGAAACTGTTTCAAAATGTTCACCAGTACCAATGTGTATTGTTTATGAATTTATCAATGACAAAATAATATCCGTTGCAAATAAGGCTAAAATTTCTTGATTACCACATAAATGATATCCTTAAATCTGTGAATCTTTTTTCTTTGCCATTAGCTCTAAATATAAAGCAAATAAGAGGGGCAAGAGGACTTCCCTGTCTGGTTCCTTTTTTTCAAATACAGCTTGTCAGAGAGAAGCTTTCCCTCTTTAACTTCTCCCTGTGCTCCTTTATATTATCCTACTTATCAACCTCATTATTCTGTCAGGGAATGCAAATACTGTCATTGCCCTACTCAAAAAGTCCCAGCTAATTCTGTCAAACGCTTTCATTACACGAAGGCTCACCAACATTAATGCTGTTTTTATATTTGGATTCTCATTGTTCTGTTAATATTAAATGTTTGCCTGTCCACCACAAAACCATGATGATCTTTGTCTATCAAGTTTGGTAACATCCTTTCCATTATCACAGTCCATGTAGACAAACAGTAATAGGCCTATACAGAGTGGTCCTTAAGGCTCTCTACCTTCTCTTGGTAATTCCACTGCTTTCTTCCAAGATGATGGTCCCACCACCACTACCATCAGCACCTTTTAAAAATTGTTAGTCTTCCAAATCTTTGTTTTCTCTGTTCTTGGAATCTTCCTTGTTGATTTATGCATTATTGTTTTTATTTATCTCTTCCTGCCTGAATTGTTGAGCCTCATCTTCCTCTAACCTTGGCATAACTAAAGATTTTATAAATATTTCCATTGTTCTGCTTCATAAAATTTCTTAATTATCTCTCTACCTTTTCTTCAGTCAAAAATAATTGATAGTGGAAAAAAATAGTTACTTTGCAGACAAAGGAAAGAACTGCAGATGTTCATCATTGATTCCTGCTCCAGTAGCTTTGGCTGTACGGGATATATCCAGCCAGCCAGCTTTCAGACCTGCAGGACACCTTCCGTTTGCCCAAACTGGCAACCTGTGCTAACTGAAAGACAAGTTTGGGTGCCAAGTCCTTCAGAGCTTTACTGCCGTTGAAGAGTACGCTCCTTTGAGACTTTTGCAGATCGATGGTCAGCTTGTGCTGTTTCTTTACTGGGGAGTACAAGTCTCCTTTCGGGGCAAAACCTTCCATTCAATAACTTTTGTTTTTTTTTTAATACTTTCCTCTTCGAGAAAGTTATTTTAAAATCTGGAGTTTCTGTTTTAACAGATTGTCATGAGACTGTACTGTACTATACTGTTAAGTGGGAGCTCCCTTTCCTCCTGTCAGTTTAAAAGTTGTTTAAAGTAACTGAAAAACATTTTTTCTGTGGAGAAATTGTTTAATCTGATATCCTTTTCATTGTTCCTCAACGTATGGGTTACAAATCCAGCCTCAGATCTGACTCGCCCACATACCACAGACTTGCAGATCCAACTCTCAAGCTCCTTCCTTCACACACAATGCCCCAGCCAACCTACAACACCTCAGATCCCATTTGCCGCCATCTCGTTTGGATGTGGATCCTCTCTCAGGAGGTTGTTTTCAATTAATACAAGTTTTTGAGTGTAGCTATTGTTTAGAAAAACATCTATTCTAATTTTTTGCTACTTTCCTCCCACTCCTGTTAGTTTCATGAGTTTTTTGGGTGTTTCAGTATGTTAGGTCTTATCATTCTTTTTTTCTTTTGGTAGTCTCCTTGTGTAGCATTGTTGGTACTGGTCTTTAATTTTTCTCCTTTCTACTATCCTTTATAAGGTACTCTTCTTACCATTGGTGGTAGTTTACTATCCTCAATATTAAAAAAAAAAAAAATTGTCTTTCCCGTTCTTATCCTGTTATGGCCAAGAAACCAAATGACTTTAAAATATGTACTTGCTGTGGGCACAAAATTCCAAATTCTGATGCTCACAGGGAGTGCATTTTTTGCCTAGCCCTTTATAAGGTACTCTGCTTACTATTGCTGGTAATTTACTATCCTCAGTATTAAAAAAAAGAAACCAAAACGTTGTGTCTTCTTTCCCTTTCTTATCCTGTTAGTTATGGCCGGGAAACCAAATGGCTGTAAAATATGCATTTCCTGTGGGCACAAAATTCCAAATTCTGATGCTCACAAGGAGTGCATTTATTGCCTAGGAGCAGCACACCTGAATACTGATTGCTGTATTTGTGCTGCATTTAACTGTAGAGCAGTTTTGTATAGAAGAAATAAATGTCCTTAAGGGATTACTCCCTTCATCTTCATCATGGCTCAAACCCCCAGTAAACATCCTAAAACTTGTCTCAAAAGAGATCCACTATCAAATGTTTGAAGACCTCAACTTCCACTATGGCTTCATCGGAAAAGATCCATAGAACTTCGGTTCCAACTTCTTTGGATCCTAAATCCATGGATCTGACTGTAATACTGGTAAACTCTCCCAAGCAGCACTCTGATCCAAAAACCTTGGATCTAACCATTACCTTGTCAAAGTCTCCTCAAATCCACTCACCTGATTTCACAGTTGACCCAGCATCTCCTCAACTCCATTCCCTGTTTCTACAAATGACACTGAGGAGAGCGTTCACATCCTCATTCATTAGATTACCCAGAAGTTTTTCCGAGGCCATCGTGAATAGGATGATAACGAAATTCCTCAGAGCTCAGATTCAGGTGGGAGCTGTTCCAGCTCTGTCTGCCATAAGATCTGTGAGCCTTCCCTACCCTTCCTATGTGGTGATTTCTCCTTCTCTGATCTATCCTACAGTTTCAGATCCATTGGATCTGAGAACCCTGAGAGATCAGTGTTGGATCCGAAGATGGCTAGGTCTTCAACTCTGACAGTCTCCCTGACTGGTCCCATTTCTATCCCCTTGGATAGGGATGAGTCTCCCAGCCAAAGCATCTGTGCTGGATCCAGGGGACCAGGGTCTACTCTTTTATCGGAGCCATCCTTACCCATCAGAGCTTCAGTGCTAGTTAGCAAGGGTCCAACTCCCTCCTTGAGGCACAGACCCAGTCAGTGTTGAGGCTTGACTACTTGAGAGGTTTTGGCCCTAGTGCGGCTTGCTGTGGCTTCTACCGGTCCATCTGCATCGAGGTTGTGGAGAGGGCTTTCTCTTGTTAGAGATCTCTCTCTCTCTTCGATCCTACATCACTTCCTCCAGTGGGTCTGAGCTCTGATCCCTGATCCCATCAGACCTCGTCAGCATGGACTGCTGGTACTAACTAGTATGCAGACTGTTTCAGTAGGCCTTGGAGGAACTTCTCTTTTGGGAAACTTCCTCTGTGGGATGCTCTGGGGAGGTATCCAAAGAGAGAACATGCAAAAGGAGGCACATTGATTCCCCTATGGAACCTCTCACAGAGGATACCGACTTCAAAGAATGGGAACACTCTCCCAGGTCTCCACTGGATGACATCTCATTTGGTGACATCCAAGAAATTCTTAAGCAAAAGGGTGGGGGTCTTCAGATAGTTTCTCCGCAGAGGAGTCAGTTTTTCTGGAAGATTTTGGTTTCAGCCCATCTGTGTCTTTGGTGACAAGTCAAAAAGTACATGAGAGAGATTTTCAATTTGACCATTTTACTGCTTGTATTTCTTTGGTTCTAGAATTCTTCGCTTCTATTTCTCAGGAAGGTGCTAGTTTCTCCACAGTCAACATGCAGTTAGCAGCCGTATCAATTTTTCATTCAGGAGAAAGTTTCCTCTTAAGTCTTGCACAGTTTGGAAGAAGCTATTCTAAACGGCATCTTTTTACTCAGGCCCCCAGTGAAAGATCCATCTCCTCTTCGAGATTTGACAGTTGCACTTCAGGGGCTGACACAACAGTCTTTTTGAACCTTCAGCCAAAACTTATTTATTTTACATTTATTAACCGGGATGGTCCGACTGGACACATGTCCATTTGCAGCAGAGGCTCTGGGAGAAGAGCTCCACAGTGAGATTACAAACAAGATAGTACAAGCAGCATTATCAACAAACAGTAAAGTAGGTACAGAGATGGGTAGTCACATACATTCAGTCCTACTTAAATATTTTAAGCAAGTGAGATAAAATACAGGGATAAAAGTCACATACAATCACACTTATAGCGGTAATGTACAAGAATGGTTACAAAAAATAAATTGACATGGTAAAACCTTTGTATTAGCAGTAAGATACTTAACTGTAAAATGTTTGCAGTGGATATGGTGGGAAGGATTGTCTGTGGTATGCTAAGGCTGTGAAATGTATGTAATGCATGGACATAGCCATTTATTCATAAGATGTGATTTGAGTGTGTTTCTAAAATGTGTGTTAGTGGGGGCAGAAGTGGGAGGGTAGTTGTTCCAGGTTCGAGCTATGGTATGGGAAAATAGAGCTTTCCCTACATTGTTGTTGGCCTTAAGAGATGCAGAGGAGTGATTTATCAGTAGAGCGGAGAGGACAATTTGTTCTGTAGGAAGAAAGTAACTGGCTTCGTGCTGGCGTTTTCTCGGGATATTTGACTATATTATAGGCAATGACTTACCAATGGAAATTGAGTAGCTGGGGAGGTTCTAACCATTTTAGCCCTCTTAGAGATTCACAGTGATGGGTTTGGAAAGTGGACTTGTAAGCAAACCTGGCAATTTGGTTATAGCATGAGTCCAGCCTGGCAAGATCATGTTTTCTGAGTAGGGTGAGAATTGGTGAAGCATGCATTAGGGTGGACAATATATGAGTTTGGGCTAGAGTGATTTCTGCCTGATTTGAGAGGAATTGTTTGTGCCTGTACAGGGTTCCCATATTTTTATTGACCTTTTTTTATAGTTTGTGAGATATGGATGTCAAAGGGAAGGTTATGGTCGATTTTGACTCCGAGGAGTTTGTTGTGTTCATTGGGAGATATGATGGTGCCATTTTTGGATGATATTGTAAAGGATAGAGGGGTAACTGTATTTGTTAGGGGTGAAAATTATCAATTTGGTTTTATTGGGGTTTAGTATTAGTTGGATATCAGTTATCCAACTTTCTACAGAACTGAAGGATTCTTGGGTGAGTTGTTGAAGAGTGGAGAGGGATGGAGCAGAACAGATGGGAGTCGAATCATCAGCATACTGTATGAGTGAGGCATGCTGGGTGGAAGTGTGTAGATTGTTTGTAAATATGGAGAAAAGAAGTGGGCCTAATATCGAGCCTTGTGGTATGCCTGTCATAGTTGGGAGTAAAAGAGATAGTGTGACTTGCCATTGGACTGATTGCTGCCTGTGTGACATGTAACTTTTAAACCAGTCTATAGTAGATGGGGCAAAAGATAGGGAGACTAGGGAGTCTAGTAGTTTGGAATGTGAGACCATGTCAAATGCTTTGGAGAAATCTAAAAATGTTGCAGATACAAAATTATTATTTCTATGTAGGTTGACTGAGTTAGTGAAAAAGAGAAGGGCAGTCGTTGTACTATGATTTTGCTGGAAACCATATTGTGTGGAGGAGAGAAGATTGTGTGAATTAAGGAATTTCATAACTTGAGAGTGAATACATTTTTCAAGCAGTTTAGATAAGGGGATAGAATGGCGATAGGACAGTAATTTGAGAAGTCGTAAGAAGTGCCACCTTTGTAAAGAGGAATGATGTAAGAAACTTTCCAGAGGTGGGGGACGTAAGCTTCCTTTATGTAGAGGTTAATGAGGATAGAGACTGGGTAAGATAGGAATTCGGCAGTGATTTTTAGGAAGTTTGCAGGTAGACCATCTGCTGCAAGGGTGGTTGGTTTCAGTTTTAGGAGGATTTTTTTTTATTGTGGAAGTGGGAACGGGTGAAAGAATGGAGGAGAGGATGTTATCTGAGCATTAGGTAGCCATATGTGTGTGGCTGTTGTCGGATGTATGGGAGGATATTGTTAGGATAGATTCTGTGAAGTAGTGATTGAATTGGAATGCTATATCTTTGGTATCACAAAACATTCTTATTTTCATAATGTTATCATACCCTTTTGTCACTTTTATTTGTGTAAATAATTTAACACATACTGTTGTCACTTTTATATTAGTGTAAATACCATCTTTTATCTCCATTTTGTATTCACTGCTTCTTGTATTTTTTATTGAACTACTTTCATTTACTATGTATCAACTATGATTTGCATCATTTGTATTGTATTTCAAATTTATAATCAAATTGTTTACTACTGGAGCTTTTCTCCCCGGGCCTCTACTGAAAATGGAAATATATCCAGTTAGACTAGCCCGGTTAGCAAATGTAAAATAAAAATAAAATAAAAATAAAGTATTGTTGTTGGAAGAGGGGGCTGGAGTGGTAGCATTTCCTGGTTTTAGAAAGGAGTTGATAGCATGCCAAAACTTTTGAGGGTGTTTTGAAAGTTTGTTTTGGGCCCCAAGGAAGTAGTTCTTTTTATCCAGCTTGGTTTGAGTTTTAGCCTGATTTCTTAGTTGTTGGAAGTTTTGTTTGGCTAGGCTAGTGTTATCCCTCTTCCATATTTTCCAAGCTTGGTCTCTGGTCTTTTAGTAGGGTTCTAGTATCCCTACTTGGCCATGGTGCATGGTTTGCCTTGACCCTAATTTTTCTAATGGGTGCAAAACTGTTAAGGACATTTAAGAGAGTGCTATTAAAGTAGTCGACGACCTTGTCTAAACCTAGAGTAAGTAGTGGTTCCCAGTTAGTTTTAGAGTATGGTTAAGCTTGTGTGTGTTTAGCTTACGGTTATCTCTAACTTGCCTAAAAGTTATGCTGTTGGGTATGTTTATACGTTTGCTTAAGAGGAAAGTGAGAAGATGGTCACTGAGACTATCTGGTAGACAACCTGCCTGGTAATTTTGTTTGGGGCAGTTGACTAGTGTCCAGTCTAGAATGGATTGTTTGTGGGGTTTTTTTTATCAAATTTAGTGGGATCTTGCATGAGCTGAGGAAAAACAAACTAGATTAATGATTAGTGGGGTTGTTAGAATTACAAGGTATCCAATAGGTGTTTAGGTCACCTAGTAAGATAGTTTCCTGTCTTAGATTCTCTGAGATCCACAGTCAAAATTCTTCGATAATGAGGATGTTATTTCCTGGTGGAATGTAACAGCAGAGCATATTGATTTTTTTTGGTGGTGTTTACACATAGAATTGTACTTAAGATTTCAGAATTTTGAAACTTGGGTAGAGGGATTTGTGGTGGTTTAATGTTGAGAGAATTTTTAAAGAAAATTGCAACTCCACCTCCCTTCTTGCCTACTCTATCCAGTCTTAGGATGTTGTATCCTGGTGAGAGAATTTCTTCATTTTGAATATTGGGTTTTAGCCAGGTCTCAGTGATGATTAGTATGTCTGGGGAGTAGTGGGTTTTAAATGCATGTAGGTCTGGAAGTTTATTGGATATGCTCCTGGTTTTGATATTGAGAATTAGCATGCCAGAGTTCTGTTTGGTTGAGAGTGGGGTATTGAGTGGGCCCGGGTTTGGGTGTATATCTCCTGATATAAGTAGGTGCTTTGTAATGAGTAGTATGTGTTTAATTGTATGAGCTATTTCTAGGTTGGCTGTCAGTGATATCTTAGTACTGTAAGATTTAGTTATGTGGAATTTGTGTCTGTGAAGTATTGGGCTGTCTTTAGTGTAAGACTGACTGGGACATTTGTGTGGGTTAGTCTTAGTGGAGGTTTGTGTAGTATGAAAGAAAGTATTTTCCAGTGGTGTATCAGTTTGTATGCATGTAATGTTTGTTAGGCATTGGGAGTTAGTAAGAGAAATCCAAAGGTGATTTGTGTGTTTTGTGTGAGTAGTAGTTTGGCATAGGGTATGCTAAGGTTTGTAGGTTGAGGCAGCTGTGATGGCATGACTAGCTGCTGCTGTTTGTTTTGGCAGGAGGTTTGGTAGTGGGTGTGGAATTAAGGAGCTAGTTTGGGGGTGTGGATTAAATTAATGCTCAATAGTTAGGTGATTGGTTCAAGGTGTGGTCAGGTGATAAGGGGCTAGGATAAAAGTAGTGGGGGAGGGTGGAAATTGGGGGCAGGATAGGGGAGCAGAGTGAGCCGTAGGCGAGCAGAGTGGGGCCCACCAGACTGAGAGTGTGGCGCCAGTGTGGCGCCAGTGTATCTGCAAGGTTTGGACAGAACAGTGAAAAGTATAAGAGAATGAGTGCAAGTATAACACAGGTTGTTTTTTTAAAAGTATCTTTCTTACTTTTAAAAATATCTTTCTTAATTTATTTTTTCCCTTGGGAGTACACTTGCTGATTCTAGTAGAATGTTGGGGTGGCCTACTGGGAAGTAGTTAGTGCTGCGGGCCCCCAAGCGGTACTCAAATATTTAGTTGCATAGGTTTACAGGATAACTTCAGAAAAAGATGTTAACCTTGTTTCCTTTTAGTTTTTTTAAGTTAAGGAGACTGAGGTTGACTGCTGAAGATTTCAGTATGTCCCGAGCAGCAGTCTTCAAATGTTGCAAGCCTTTCAAGGGGGTGGGCTGGGTTGGGAGAGTTAATATTGCTAGAGTCCCTAGGAGGTAGAAAGGAAGATATGGGAGCTGATTAGGACAAATATTGTAGCGCTTTGTCCACTCAGAAGAACATTAATTGAAGCACGATAAACACAAATTGGTTACAAAAAACCTAAGCAGTTTACTTAAACACTTAGCCTGCGGGGTATAGAAACCATTTAGTATGTTAAAACAGTTTAGCTGGTCAAGTAATAGCTGTACAATCCGGGTCAAAACACTGTAATTTGTAGCTATAATGGTGTGTTTTTCAGTGTAATACACGTATAGCAATACTAAAGGATAAAATGCTGGAAATGAATAGACCCCATTTATTGCATAACACCAAATGTCTTCTTCCACCCCGCCAATTTAAAATATGTAAGGTACACTTTTCAGTGCACACGTGCTGGTGACCACATACTATAAGATATAGAGCTTGATCGGATTCAAAAAGTAATAGTCAATCCTGTGCATTTAATCTGCACTAGAATATGTATGCTACCTCCAGACCAATGCTAAGTATAAGCCATGCTTTTCAGTAGATACATGTGGAGAGGCCAAATTACGGCAACATATACAGCTTGATCATTAAGTCGAGAAAAATAATACAGTCCAGGCCCCCAGTGTTTGCACTATTCCAAAAATAATTGTCTCTACCTGACCCAACCTGACAAATTAGCACTACGTTTATCTGTGTATATTTGTGAAAAGGTCTAGAACTCAACACGTTAGTAGTATAATTATAGATTCAGATTGGAACAATTAGGCGACAGCACAAGAACAATACTGGCTCACGATTTGTGTACGCCTAAGTTGTACAGTGCACATATTAGTCACATTGTCAGTTGATTTATATTGCAAGCTAAACAGTTCATACTATTTAAAAAGTTTTATCTTGGAAAATGGCATTTCTAGTAGTAATTACATCTGTGAGGAGAATTTCCAAACTCCAGGATCAGTCATCCAAATCCCCTTTCATTGTTTTCACAAAGACAGAGTTATTGTACAAACCAACCTGTCCTTCTTACCAAAAGTAGCATCTGAATTGAAAATCAATCAAATAAATCATTTGCCTGTTTTCTTCCCTAAGTTTTCAAATAAGGGAGGGTGCATGCTACATCATTTAATGTACATAGACAACTATATTTCTATCTACACATGACAAAGGATTTCAGGAAAACACTATTTTTTTTTCTCGCTGAATAAACTGGGATCAGCAGTTTCTAAAGTTACCCTGGCAAAATGGATTACTGATTGCATTTCCTTTGTATATAATCAAGTAGATCCATGGCACCTTCTTCTGCTTTCTGGTCTAGAACGTCCATTTATGACATTTGTCCAGCAGCTACCTGGTTTAAATCTCATACCTTCATTGCTCATTACAAATTATATTTAACTTCTAGAAGCAGAGCTGCTTTTGGTTTGGCAGTTCTCTGGAATGTCCTTCCATGAGAGCCACTTTCAAGAGTCGTATAACTGGGGACTGTGTCCCATATGTTGAGGAAGAATGAAAAGGACATCAGATATTAAAGTTATGTACTCACCGTAACTATGTATCTGTGTTGTCTATTTCCATTCTTCATCTCCCCACCCTCATTCTTCCCTTTCCATGAAAATCCGACTGGGTCATAAGTACCCATTTTCACAGGAGGCCTGGGAGAAAAGCTCCTAGCAACATACATTACAAATCACAAATCCCTTGCATAGAAAGAGGTTGGATAACAGTGTAAAATACAAAGTCTACAGTGACTGAAGAATATATTCTTTAGTTTACAATAAACAGTGAATAACATAAAATATAAGTTGAGAACTGATGAGCAGTAGTTTATGCAGTCAAAGCATAACTAAGATGTATAAAGGAGTTTTAGTCCAGTATGATAGTCTGTAGAGAGAGAGAGAACTGAGTGAGGGTGAAGTGAAAGATTATATAGAATACAGAGATGGTAAATTCAGCATAGCTAGATGTGTTGAGTAGTAAGTTGAGATGGCAAGGACCAAGGATGATAAGAAACTGTAAGTTAGTGATACAGAGTGTAATCACCCAAGGTAGGTTCATGAGCAGAGCCAGTTGGAGGCTTAAAACTCCTTTAATGACTGAAAGCGTTAGAAATGGATCTTATGGGAATGGGTAAGGCATTCCAGCTCCTGGCTACAGAGTAGATATAGAGGCTTTTTTCCATTTGAATTATTAGGTTTAGAGATGGTTAGTATTTGTTTGTCTTTGGACCTCTGTGGTCTATCAGGGAGACAGTTCCATACTTCACTCCTGAGATCAGGACAGGCTGCAGGATTGAAAATTAGGTTGGGAGTCAAAGTGGGCTGATGGGAAAGGTGATGGAGTTCTAGACATTTAAGAGATTTGAGAACAGCACAGTGATGGGTGTTTTATGGGCATTAGCAGCAAATTTGCCAATGTTATTGTAACAGGATTCTAGTTTTTATTTTAGAAATAACATTTGGTTAGTATAGGGGTGTCAAAAGATTTTAATACTCTTAACATATACTGGAAGAATCACGCAGCAAAAAGGTAGGCCAAAAAAGAGTTTATTTTACATGCATGGAGACCTGCCACAAAGTTCTTGGTTGTCAGCAGTCTAATTTCTATACACTTTACATGAGTTTTTATACCCTCTTTTGTGCATACACAGCAGCTGGTTTCTAGACAAGGAATTTCAGTCAAGGCTATAATTTCACTCACTGGAGCCTTAGATGGTAAAAAGTCAGACACAAGATAAGTTGGTGCCTACATCAAGGTAACATCTATGCACTCCTCCTTGGTCAGAGGTCAGTCCTAAGATAGGCCTGTGCCTGGACCAAAGTAACATCTGTGCATTCCTTTCTGGTCAGCAAATTCCTTACAAGAAAAACAAATCATTTTAGCTTATTTCTTTGCACGCAATGTAGTTTCACATTTTAACCCTTCCTATACAGGATACAAAGATGTTGAACACACAGATTCTTACTACATTTGCCCCCTCACAACACTTTGTATCCCCCGTAATACATTTTATTCATACAGTTTTTCACACGATGCATTTTCTGTATATTCAGAATAATAAGCTTTAGTTGCATTAGCAGACAATACACTTGATATTATCATTCGGATGCAAGGAATGCAACAACAACCCAACAGTAGGAATATAATGGCACCAACACATACAGCAGTTAAGACATTCATAAGTACTGTTCCCCAATTCCCAAACCAGTTTTGGAAAAAGTCAGTCAATGGATTCTGTCCTGGTTTTGTAAGTTCAGAAACTTGTTGTAGGATCTCTAGGTGACTGTCAGTGCCATGTTCATTATCCGGTATGAATGAACAACACTCCTCCTGGATAAGAGCGCAAGTACCTCCTTTCGCCGTTAGGGTGAAATCGAGCGCCATACGATTCTGCAACACTACAGTCCTCATTGCAGTTAGCTCATCCGTCACCAACTCTAGCGCAGAAAAAGTTGCATTGCTCAGAGTTTCTAACAGTTTTGACAGTTTTCTGAGCTCCCAAATAGATTTTACTGTCCCATAATCTGGAAGAATACCAGCCCAAGAAATAACATCATCACCCAAGTCCATGTGTGACAGTCCCTTGCTGCTACTGTGGGCCAAATCGTGATGATAGATCCAGGATGCATCAACGTTACCTACGGGATTAACAGGTTTATTTACAGCACGTACATTTCGTATTTTATCTTGGGGAAGAGAAAATGTATGTCTTATAGCTGGTGCTAAATAGCCCAAAAAAACAACTGCCTGACCAATTCCTTGGTAACCATTTGTATGCTTTTTTACCACAGATAAAATAACAATCATTCACCTTGAGGGTGATATTTACTGGAATAGAATGATTTCCTTTGTCTTGTAGCCCTTTAAACAAAAGATCATACACAGATAACATTTTTTCAACAAAGCTTGTGACATTAATAAGCCCTGTACTATTAATAAGCACTCTTATAGGCTTGAAACTCGTTGCACAGTGCCCATCTATTGTACAGTTATGAATTATGGTTACATTACATTGACTCCATCCAAACTTAATTTTTCCAGATCTCTGGAAACATACAGTTCCATTCTGATGACCCATGAGGGGTAATGCTATTTTGTCCTTTAAGGCTACCTCTGAAGTTTCAAATAGTAAATTAGTCCATGTATCATTTGCCCCCAAAGGGACTGTACCTAACATCAGACCACCATGTACAGTAGGGATAGCTGTGCATATCCAACAATTTGAAACATTAAAAGACAAAGCATATGCATATTTAATAGCTTGGTATGTATTAAAGGGTGGATGCCAAGCTGTATTTTCGTCTCTCTTCACTTGGCTAGTTTCGTTTGAAAATAAAAATGGCCAAAACAGAAAAACAACACTCACACTTACTAGCAACAAAATTATTTTGCAATGCCTTTGTGGGAAGGGCTGCTCCCTTCCGGTATTTTTTTGGATTGCTACAATAGTCAAAAAAAAAATTCACACAGACAGAACTACTACTCGGTGTTCCTCAGGGGAACTCAGATTTTTTTCTAGCTCAAACTGTTTAACAATTTTGCAATGTGTCAGGTGGATCCACGATGGTAGCTCCTTTATTCGGACCGCTGTGGGTGTTGAAATTAAAACCTGGTATGGACCTTCCCACTTCGGTGAGGCCCACGTCTTTTTCTTGACAATTTTAACCCACACCTATTCGCCAGCCTTCACTTCCAGGATCCTGTTGTTCTGATCTGAAAAATAATCATTCGTTAGAGAAGTGTTAGTTTTTGTCAGCATTTTCCTCATGTAACCTGCTATGTCTTCAACCCCCTCACGTTCCGCAGGCAAAAGACCTTGCCACTGCGGGATGTAATAAGGTCTCCCATATAGTAGTTCAAATGGTGTGACCCCTTTTGAGGTGGGAGTGGTACGCATGGACAGAAGTGCCAGAGGTAAGCAGTTTATCCAAGACTGATGTGTCTCGGCCATGAGTTTACGTAACTTGCCTTTGAGAATGTCATTATGGCTTTCAACCAACCCTGCTGACTGTGGGTGGTAGGCACAATGGTGTTTTAACCCGATCTGGAAAACGGCAGCCAGTTTTTGAATAACTTGGTTTACAAAATGTGTACCATTATCAGAATAGATGCATGTAGGTAGCCCGAAATGAGGGATAATGTTATTTGTAAGGGCCTTGGCTACCGACAATGCATCTGGGTGTGCTACCGGAAAAGCTTCTACCCATTTTGTAAAAGCATCAATAATGACTAACACAAATCGCTTCTGTTGAACAGGAGTTAGTTCAATAAAATCCATACAGATTGTGTGAAATGGATACGGAGGCAGCGGGAAAGCTGCTGGAGTGATCCGTACCCCACCACCATGGTATCGTGCACAAAGCAGGCACGATAAACAAAATCGTTTAGCATACGCTATAAAGCCCTTGGTCCAGAAAATTCGCTGGATCATTTGAACCATGGCAGCAGGGCCCAGGTGCGATGGGCCGTGCGTCACTAATGAGGCATACCTAAAAAGGTTCGTTGGCAAAACATACTTGTCATTTGGACCTACAAAAACTCCCTGCTTCTGAATAGCCCCATATTTAACCCATCGCTGTTTTTCCTGAACTGTACTAAGTTCCTGCATTACTTGTAAAGTTTGTAGATCAAATTTATCTGTAGGATGAAGTTCCTTCTGTGTGGTCTCGAGTGCAAAAGCAGAGGTTAAGGCTACACTTTTTGCAGTTTTGTCAGCTAGTGCATTTCCAAGTGATACTGGATCCTTGGCATTTGTGTGTGCTGCGCACTTGCAGATGGCCAATCCCCGTGGCAGTTGGACAGCTTGTAAGAGGCTAAGGATTAAATCCTTGTGGGTTATTTCCTTTCCTGAGGCCGTAACCATTCCCCTATTTTTCCACTGCTGTGCAAAGACATGGACCGTGGAAAAAGCATACTGACTATCTGTGTAGATAGTAACTGCCTTATCCTTGGAAATGGTGCATGCTCTGGTCAAAGCAATCAATTCAGCCGCTTGTGCGGACAGGTTCCTGGGGAGAGGTTTTGCCTCTAGTACCTTAGTCTCAGTTGTGACTGTATAACCCACTTGTGTAATACCTGCCTCATTCTTGCGTGCTGACCCATCTACGAACAGGGTCCAATCTGAATTTGCCAAAGGCTGATCCTTAAGGTCTGGTCTTGGTAAGACATTAGTGTATTAAGTCTAAACATACGTGAGGGGCACCATCATCAGCTGTAGGTAACAGCGTGGCTGGATTAAGAGTAGTGCATCGCTCAATAGTCATGTGTGGTTGTGATAACGTTGTCATGCAGGACAAATGTCTGCTAGGAGAGAGAAAGGTAACTTTATCCTGTAGAAGTATTACCGCGACAGAGTGCGGTACTCGTAAGGTAAGGTCATGAAACAAAACTAAGGTTGCAGACGCCTGCACGGCCAGTGCAGCTGCGACTACTGCTTGTACACAGTGTGGCAACGATCGTTCCACTGTGTCCAGTTTACTGGAATAAAAAGCTAATAGTCTCAACTTATCCCCATAAGTTTGCAACAGAACCGATGTCATAAAGCCCTGGTTACAATCTATTGTCTGAACAAAAGGTTTTGTATAGTCAGGGAAGCTAAGTGTTGCAGATCCTGCTATCAGTTGCTTTACCCTAGTAAATGCCTGTATTGCCTTATCTGTCCATTGCAGCGCGTCATGTGCTGCTATGGGAAGTGCAAAAATAAGTTCTGAAAGTGGACTCACTTCCTCTGCATAATTGGGAATCCAACTACGACAAAAGTTAGTTATTCCTAAAAATGACATCATTTCTTTTTTTTTACTGGGCATTGGTGCCTGTAAAATAGCTTCTTTTCTACAGCTATCTAGTTGTCTACCAGCATTTGAAATGGTATAGCCTAGATATCGTACTTCAGCTTTACAAAATTGTAATTTAGATTTGTTTACCTTATGTCCCTCTTTCGCCAAGAAATGCAATAACCGAATAGTTTCGGACTCACAGACAGCCTCCGTGGGTGCAGCCAGTAAGATGTCGTCCACGTATAATAGTAGATGACAGCCATGCTCTGGTTGAAACTGTGCCAGGTTTGTTGACATTTCTTGCGAAAAGGTTGTAGGGCTCTCAAAATATCCCTGCGGCAGTCTTGTGTATGTGCACCGCTTGCTCATGAACGTAAAAGCGAACCAAAACCTACTAGCTTCCTGTAGAGGGATAGAAAAAAATGCGTTACTGATATCAATGACAGAAAAATACTTATCTGTGGGAAGGATATCATTTAACAAAACAGATGGATCTGGGACCATAGGAGCCCTTGGTACCACAGCAGCATTCACAGCCTGCAGATCCTGTACCATTCTCCAGGTCCCATCCGGTTTCCTTACTGGGAACAAGGGTGTGTTACACGGTGAATCTGTGCATGGAATTAAAACCCCAGCTCGTAGTAGAGCCGTGATCACTGGTAGAATGCCTTCTTCTGCCTTCTTACTTTAATGGATACTGACGCTTGTGAGGTCTAAAATCAGATTTTGGAGTTATTTTAACCTGTCCTGCTGTTTTTATTAGCCCAATGTCATGTTGCCCACGGGACCATAAGGAGTTTGGCACTGATTGTATTTTAATTCTTCCTGCGGGGTTAGGAGATATAGTCAGAATGGCCCTCCCCCGGGTGGCGTTAGCCTGTCTTCTCGGAGGTGCACTGTTGGTCTAGCCTGGGTGACTCAATTTAGTCTTTGTACCTGAACTCCTTTACATGGCAACTGTTCTGGCGTCATTTTAGCCCATTCAGTAACTTTCCTCCCCACCAGATACCATGCCATTTGTTCTTCCCTTGTTACAGAGACATGTGCAATAGAATTATTGCGAAAAAGTAACTGCATATCTTTTGTAAGACTGCATGTAACTGCAGAATTTCCTGCTTTATCCCAATATAGATTTTGTAACAGGATTTTTGTGACCTTGTGTTTAAAGAATTGCTCTTCATATTTGTCGTCTGGTCCTACATACTTTCTGTAGTACATTGTACAGTGTAGTTGTTTAGCTACCACTGGCGGTTGTGTGCCATATTTGCTTAAGGCCAAATTAGTTAGCTCATTTACTACATTTTGTGGTCCAGTTTCGACAAGATCATTACTGTACCAGTAGTGTAAATCACCCTGCCCCACCTGTAACATAACATCTTGAATTTCTACTCGTTTGGCTAGAATCCCTGATGCAGTCGGCACAGCTGCTATGCCAAACACGTGCATTAAATCTCTCCCTAATAAGTTTACAGGGCAAATTTTGGAGATAATGACTCGAAACCTGATAGTTTGATTAGTTTCAGGGTCCGTGAACCATAAGGGTTTAGATAGTGGTTCCTTATAAATGCGGCCATTTGCTGCCTTGACTAATACATAGTCATCAGAAGTTACATCTGATGGCACTGCAGAATTTTTTAGCAGGGTCCTGGAGGCCCCTGAATCGCACAAAAATTCTACATCCTTTCCTTCTACTTGAAGTGTGATTATCGGTTGTGCTTCTAGCTGCATAGTTACAGCCAGCGCTGTTAAATTAACAACCTGATATTCACCTTCGTCTGAAAAATCAGTCATTTCATTCTCCCATCCTGCACATTCTCCCTTACCCTCTTAGTTTACGACCTCAAAAGCTTCCTCTTCACTTTGCCTTATTGAGTCTGGCCCATCAGCCTTTTTGTCTGGGTCTGATTCACCTCCACCACCATCATATAGTCATGCTGACTCGTGATCCGGGGTGGTTTTAGTTCTTTCAGAAGACCGGCAATCCCTCGCAAAATGTCCCTTTTTACCACATTTGAAACATTCTCCTCTTTTCTGTCTGCCTTCATAATCTTCGGAATGTCCCACATTCCCTCTTCCTCTGCCCCTGCCTCTGCCCCTTCCTCTACCCCTGTTAGTCGGACCTTGCAGTAGCATAAGTGTCCCATCTTCACTCACCGTAAGGGTTTGAGCTGGTTTCCTTTTCCTTTCTTCTAAATATTTTTCTGCATGTCTTGCATACTCCAGTAAGGGTTGCAGATGTGCTGTCCTATGGTCTATCATATGTTTGTGAATGAAGTTACTGATTGCAGTTTTACATCCTTTTAAAAAGGCATTTTTTAACTGTTGTTCATAAGGTGAATCATTTTTTTGATTGGGTGGTTTGCTTATTCCACTATGGTTAGCAAAACACTGGGTAAGTCTCTGCAAATAGTTGTCTACTTTTTCATCGTCTTCTTGTACACATCTATTGATACAGGTCCAGTCTGCCCTAGGCTTCCATTTATCCATAATACGGGTTAGTAAATCCTTAACCTGCTTTTGGTGTGAGTCTGAATTGTAGGCAAGTGGTCTATCATTTTCCCTGGTTATGGGGTCCCAGTCCCCACAGACCAGGTGCCAGTCGGGACCCAAAATTTGTCGAACTACTTGCTCCAGCTCTACGGCATTTAGCTTATAACTTTCTATCATTCCTGTGATATCTTCACAAAACTTGGTCATATCTAACCTAGGGTGTGGTATTCCTTCTACAGCTTTTCGAATGTCCTCCCGTGTCCAGGGTCGATAGACTAAAATGGTGGGACCCTGTCCGGATGTACCTGCTTGCGGATTCGCAACTTCTAGGAGGGGATACTCTGTGGACGCCGAATTGACTTCGGTTTCCTTTTGTGTCCACTCTGATGTATCTATATGACGGTTCCGGAGTTTCAGGGTTTTACCTACTTGTTTTGTCAGTACTACGGGGGGTACAGTTTGATCCTGATTCTCTGTGTCATCTTCCTGATACTGGGGTGGACTAACCATGTCTTTTGTAACTTCGGGATACAAGGGCAGGGCTGTCTGTTTACGACAGGCAACAGATGTCTCGTCATCCTCTTTGCGGACAAAAAATGCATCTTTTGCACTCGAGCCACCATTTCCCTTATTTGAAAACTGTTCCCTATGTCTTATTAGCGTCTTCTAACCATTTCTGTGCTTGAGGAAATCCTACCTTTTTTTTGTTTCTTAACCTTACCTCCTGTGTCCCTGCGCAGGTCTCTCACTAGATTTTGACATTCTGATTTATTCAAGGTACCACTAAACCCATAGACTTTTTTCCATTTTTTCATATATTTCAAATTTTTCGGATGTAATTTAAACATATATTCCTCATCCTCAGTCCTTTTATTTAAGCAGCCCTTACTAACACAACAACTGCTTCCTATTCCGATTTTTCTTATTTAAAAGTTTCCTTTTCGTGAGATCTCTACCGGTCTTTTGTAAAAATTTTAAACAAAAGAAATTCCTTTATGACTAGTCCCTTAAAAAAAACTTTTACAAATAAAAAAAGCTTACCTTACTGCGGATCTTCCGCCCTTGTTCGTCACCGTCCCACGGATCGAATCTAAGAGTGACTGGCCTCTACTTACGACTTCTTCGTCGGAGGTCTTTCCATTCAAGGGAGCCTGAGATTCGTTCTCCCCTTCCTGTACAGGTTTTTCAGTCCCTCTTATGCGATTCGTACCGTGAAGAGGTGGCCCCACGTTCTTGGGCTCCAGAAATGTCAAAAGATTTTAATACTCTTAACATATACTGGAAGAATCACGCAGCAAAAAGGTAGGCCAAAAAAGAGTTTATTTTACATGCATGGAGACCTGCCACAAAGTTCTTGGTTGTCAGCAGTCTAATTTCTATACACTTTACATGGGTTTTTATACCCTCTTTTGTGCATACACAGCAGCTGGTTACTAGACAAGGAATTTCAGTCAAGGCTATAAATTCACTCACTGGAGCCTTAGATTGTAAAAAGTCAGACACAAGATAAGTTGGTGCCTACATCAAGGTAACATCTATGCACTCCTCCTTGGTCAGAGGTCAGTCCCAAGATAGGCCTGTGCCTGGACCAAAGTAACATCTGTGCATTCCTTTCTGGTCAGCAAATTCCTTACAAGAAAAAACAACTCATTTTAGCTGATTTCTTTGCACGCAATGTAGTTTCACATTTTAACCCTTCCTATACAGGATACAAAGATGTTGAACACAAAGATTCTTACTACAAGGGGCTACATGTGTGAGAGAGGGCAGCTGAAAAGTACTAGCAAAAGCTAGCCTATAGCTTTAGTTAATCCTTCTGCTGCTAAACAGTGAATTCCAACAGTACTCTTTCAGATAAGGATGGGAAGATTATTGATAAGTATAGGAAAAATGTTTATGCTTCTGCAACTTCGATTTTCTGAATTTTTAAATTGTCAGGCTCACATATTAAGTTTTTTTTCTGATTAATTGTGAAAGTGAGAATGTCTTATCTGCAGTTTCTCCTTGCAAGGAAGACTCTTCTCGAAATTCATTTCTTCTGTTCAAGTCAATGCTTATTGTTTACAGTGTATGTGACTGACACTTCTTCAGGGCTA
Source organism: Protopterus annectens (assembly GCF_019279795.1). Classification (NCBI taxonomy): domain Eukaryota; kingdom Metazoa; phylum Chordata; order Ceratodontiformes; family Protopteridae; genus Protopterus; species Protopterus annectens. The sequence continues at coordinate 217,603,453 of NC_056745.1, forward strand.
TGGCTCCTGGTACTTTTTGAGTAGGTTTGCATGGCTACATTATTAGAACCTCCCAGAGAATAATAAAAATGAAAGTTTAAATTCTCTTCTGGATAGAGATTTAGTTTTTAGCCCCTCTGCAGAGTTTATCAAAAAGTGTGATGAAAGGAGTAAGCTGTTAAAGGGAATCTAACATTTTTCAGACTTCATTTTCAAACGTTTTGCAAGGGATTCTGTTAAATCCGCCCCCAGTTTTGATGAGAAACAAAATAATCAGTCTCAACAAAAGTTCAGGTAGACAGATATTTGAGAAGAAATGGCAAGGGGTTCCAAGAACAGTTCTGGAAACCCACAAAGCCAGGTTGAGTCCAGTATATTAGAATGACTATTTAAGACTTTGTTCCCCCTCCCACCCCGTCAGCCTCCTCTTTTTTTTTTTTTTTCCCCAGAAAGTCTGAATCTTCAGTTTTCTCTTTGGTAACAGATGGTTTCAGACTAATGTGTTCTGAAGATCATTCATCAAGGTTACAGATGCCAGTGGGAGGAAATTTTTCTTTTCCAGGAGGTTATTCCTTATCCTCCAGACCAGAATCTCCTCCATCCCTGATCACATGCTGACTTGGGGAGTGATAGAATCAGTTCCTCCTTCCCATATGAGAAGGGGTTTTATTCAAGGATATTTTAGTGCCAAAGCAAGAAAATGCTTAGGAGACCAGTTCTAGATCTTTCATTCTTTCCTAATCCTGTTTGTGATGGTGCTGAAATTCAAAATGATGGCACTTTACAAGAGGTTGGGTATAAACCCTTATATCACCCAATAGATAGCCAGTTGGCTCACAGATGGAACCCTGGAAGTTAGAATTGGGAAGTCCACCTCTTCAGAGAGGCCAGTCACAAGCGGAGTCCCTCAGGGATCAGTCTTGGGACTGCTTCATTTTGGCATTTACTTCTTGGAAGTCAAGGCCAACATCAAGATTCTCTGGTTGATCAAATTTGGAGAGGATTGCAAATTTGGAGCAGTCATAGAATCACCTACTGACACTAATGCAAATGACTTTTATCAGAGCCATGGACTAAAACTAAATGACAAGAAATGTTTAATAGTATCCTTTGGGAAGTCATCCACATCTGGTAACCGTCATATTGAGAACAACCCCCCCCAGGAGTTAACCCAGTAGTCAAGGACTTGGACACACAGAGACAGTAATGTAGCCTTTAACCATCATGTGTCTAAGGAGGTCCTAAGTTGTGCAACCTATAAACAAAAGTATGGCATCTAGGTCCAAGGAAATTGTTCCACTGTATTCAGCATTCATCACACCTGTCTTTGTACAATGCCCCCTTTGGTATGTACCTAAGAGGCACATACAACAGACACAAATAGGACCTGATTAAGAAACAGTTATGTATAGAGGCTTCCCATCCCTGTGAAGCAGAGTTCATCCCTAACCCAATTGAAGTGTAACTTGGACAGTGGGATGAGGAACAGGAAATTCATCCTTGGCTTGGCACGTATGTCTCTAATGGACACAGGCAGCCTGTCGGTGGTTCATCTCCCAGGCCACTGCTTGCAAAGGTTTCCTCTCCCAAGCCCTTGCATACACTTATCAAGGGTACCAAAACTTGTCAGAAGTGTGGGATACATGGCTGGGCTGAAAGCCCTAGTGGCTGTTAGCCTACTACACACCTATGAACCTGTAATATTTCCTTTCGAAAGCTGATTGTTTCTCCCAAACTTTTATTGGGCTCCATCGTAACAGTTTTTGGTGGAATATAAATACATGTCAGCATAATCCTCCTCCCCTGTCCTTATCCCCTTACTACCACATATCAGTTTTCTTACTTTTCCCCTCCTCTAGAGGGGCACCATTACTAATAGAATCAGTATTGCTATTTCCATTGTCCTTTGTCTCTGATATTCTACTGAATATCCATCCTGAAATTTGTTTGTCAATTCCTCATGATCATTTCTTTACAAGTGTCTCCTGCATCATTGCTATTTGTACTCTGCATTTCTTAATATAATTGAATACTCCTTCCAGGAATTACTGCAAGTAAAGGGCTGAAATTTACTTGAGGAAACTGGCGAAGGACCAATGTAGTGGAAGGAAATATCTAGAGGGGGAAAGGTAATAGAGTGGCATTAGGCTAAGCAGATGTTTGGACTGCAACCCAGAGAATGACTTCCCAAGCAGAGACTGAACGAATATAGGCAAATAAAATTCACAGGGGAGTGCTAAGTGAAAGACCAGCCTGGTATAGTTTTCATTTGTATCTACAACAGAAGTTGCTCTTAAGGGTAATTAGTAGACCATGTAACATATTAACATGATAACTGTAAGAATTAGTCAGAGGAAATGAGAAACATTTGGGAGAAGAGAATGGAAAGGCAGTTTGTAAGGGAATAGTGGGTGGTCAGCAGTATAACTTCCAAGTAGTCAGCAAAGTCCAAAAGGTATAGTTTTTTTGCATGAAATTGCTTACATAGGTATGTTTGTACTCCAGTCAGTCTTCTGAAGATTTTCCTTGTGTAGATATTAAATACTGTGATTGTGATGTGAATGAAAGAGGGAATTGTGAATGTTTTTTAAGCAATGTAAACAGCTGGCAGATTTTAACAATTCTCTAAAGATTTTTATGTTAGAAATGGTGGGGTAGGTAATACTCATAACTAAAAAAATTATATTAAACGTACAGGGCTTGAATTACCCAAGACATAGTAAGGCCTTGCTAAGTTCAATGCTGTTTGCTGCCAAAATGGCAATTACTAGAAAACTGAAATCATAATCATAATCTAAACCAACTGACATTTACAATATTTAATACTTGAGCAGGAGATGGGGTATTTAGAAAAGGGAGGTGGGATGTTTAAGAAAGTGAAGGAGCAAATTGCATAGAAATAACTGGAATTTGTGGGAGCAATGCATGCAGAATAATGCTCATGAGGGGAGGAGTGAGGTTTAAGGGGAGTCAGGAATAGATCAATGTACGTCATGTTGAAGTAAATTAAATTTCGTTAAAAATCATGTATGCTTTCTTCATTAAAAAAAAAAAGTAATGAAAAATGTTGCCATAGTTTGTTTTTTCTGTTGAAGTGTGAGTACCCATGTCATATGATGATTTAAGAATGATGTTTAAAAACATGCCTCTCTCAACATTTTATTTATTTTTAATTATGCTTTGTTGACTGGGTTAGTCTCAATAGGCCAGTGGCCTCTCTGCAGGGGATATCTGAGGTAGTAGTCATGCTGAATAGGTGAAATTTGGCCAGGACACCAGGGAAACATCCCTGTTGAATATTTGTTTATTAGAAAGTTACATATTTAGGGGGTTATGTATTTCCCACTCAAATGGAAAAAGAGTTATTAGAGATATTGCTTAACTTCATTTGGAGCCCAAAGCTGAACCCGGTGAGAGGAGAGAGAAAAAGGTGGTGGTTTGAATTTAAAAATTAGGTGGCACAGTTAGCATCTATACATTTATTCTGGGTAATGAGAAAGGTAAAAGAAAGAGAAAAAGAAATGACAGGTAAGATGTATGAGAAATACAAAAATGTATGGGAAGAAAAAAAAAACAGGAAAGAAAAGAAAAAAGGACAGGATTGAAGGAAAAGAATACGAGAATAAAATGAAATTCTGGAAATTAAACTTAAGTGATAGGAAAATAAAAGACTGGTTATAATATGATTTTAGGAAAATAACTGAAAAGAATTAAAAGAAGATGAAAAAAGACAAAAGAAGAAATAGGTTTTAAAAATGTTCATGAATTCGAGGATTTTTTGTGGGGAATTTTATTAGACAAGTTACTAGTAAAAAAAGGGAATATGAAATATAGGGTAATGGCAGAAAGAAAATTGTGTTGATTGCAGTGAATGAACCATGTTTTCACGAACGGCTAAACTTCACACCTCTACCTTGTGTGCATCACGGCTCACACAATAGCACACCATTTTGTATTTTTTAACAAATATAATATAAACAAAGGTAAATGGCAGAGTATGCTAATGAAAGCAGATTATCTGAACTGAATGCCAATTAACCAATCCACGATGGCAGAGCCATTCAGGAACTCGCAAAGTAATCGTGTACACTGGGTATAACTCTTTGTCATGAACTCCAAAACCCAACAGAATACAGACACAGTCATGCGTAGGGAAAAAAGCAATGCCAGGGGCTGCTGCTCTCTGCATGTGTATGTGCAACAGGCTCAAATCTATGCTGCTGCTGATAGACCTCAGCCAAGGAGAAGGGTTTTCAGACCCCATTTAACATATCATGGAGTGCATGATATTGAAATATTAGATGAATACAGGGTTGATAGGGGAATACTACAGGAACTCGGCAACCTCTGCCAGCCCCACCTCAGACCCAGGGGGAAATCGAGGAGAACCTACACTGTTGGAAACTAAGGTATGTGTAGGATTAAGAATGTTAGCTACTGGTATATTCCGGAGACCTCCAAGGCATATGTTAGAAGTGTTATAGGCCTCAGCCTCCAGAGTATTGCACCAATGTCTTAATGCTGAGCTAGAACATGCATGGGAGTGGATGTGTATTTTATACATACCAGAGGAGAGAGCAAGAACAATGTAGGAGTTTTATGCTGTAGCACACTTCCCTGAAGTGTCGGAGCTTATAAGCTGACCTCATATAGAAATAAAAACCTCACCTGGTGAACAGGGAAGAAGATACATAAACTGCCAGGTTGTCTGTAATGCCAGAGGGATCCTCCTCAATGTGTGTGCTGTTAACCCAGGCAATTGCTATCACTCTCACATATGGTTCACCTCTCAGCTTTACACAAGGTTTGCCAGGGTTATGCACTGGAACCATGGCTCATGACACCCATCCAAAATGCACACGCCCCCACAGAAGAAGTGTGAAGTGATGGGCACACTCAAACTACGAACCTCATATAGCATACATTTGGCATGCTGAGTCATGATTCTGCTGTCTAGACACATCTGTGGTGCCCTGCAGTATGACCTAAGCACCTGCACAAAAGTTTCAAGGTTTGTGCCATGTTGCACAATATCTTGAGGCAACAGCTGCAACAGGGACAGCAGGAGCCATGATCACACTTTCCTGGGCCACAGGCAGGGCCAGCACCTCCAGCACATACAGGCAAGGATTCTGAGTGAAAAACCTCACCTGCAGAGGCTGCCAGCAGATATAGGCATGCACAATATGCCCTTGCCCAGGCTAAGAGTTTAAGGATAGCACACACTCACCAGCTAGGAGGCAGTCTATAGTGCACATGCCCACCAGTGAAGAAATGCACATAACCTAAGCACATACAAATATTAAAAGTGATGCTAACCAATCTCCACAAACTTTACTTCCCCATGTAATGGCTGTGTACGGAGTGTCAGAGCCCTAAAGGACACAACTCGTACCTGCAGTAATGTAAGCGTGGAACCTGTAGTACATGAACAGATGTGCAAGAAGATAAATGTTACTGATGTACCTGCGTACTGTTAGTGATAAATATTCTCAGTCAGAACCTGTGTGAGGGTGTCCACCAATGGCATTATTGGCTTAAAGGAATGATCTCTGGAATGTACAGCTATGCATTGTACACAGTAACTGGCATCAAGCCCGTCACTTACCGACCGTACACAAAAGAGTCAAGGGCAATTATATCAACAGTTTCACAAGTACAGCAGTTAGCAGGAATGCAGTATCAGTGATTTGAATGCATGACTTACGACACTAACTGAAAAAAAAATCTTTCCTAAATGAGTGTGTATAAAAACATCACAAATATTCTTTTGTAATACATATGCATAAATTCAGCATACTGAGAAAGACTCCCTTAGCTGATCATTCTGTGTGATAGGCATACAACCCTAAGTCAAACCCAAATGAACAAGGGGAGTGGCACAGTCATCATCATTTGCACGGGGTGGGGGTCAGTGGGCTAAGGCTGTCACCAAAGGGGTGTGTGTGTGTGTGTGTGTGTGTGTGTGTGTGTGTGTGTGTGTGTGTGTGTGTGTGTGTGTGTAAGGAACACAGCCCCTTCAGTAAAGTAGGAAGTATCTCAGGGCTGCTAACAGACTTATTACAATCAGCATTAAGGTTTACTTAGCTTGCATGTGTGTCAGTTGGTATGGGCAGTTTTTGAGAGAGAGAGAGAGAGTGTGTGTGTGTGTGTGTGTGTGTGTGTGTGTGTGTGTGTGTGTGTGTGTGTGTGTGTGTGTGTGTGTGTGTGTGTGTGTGTGTCTGTGTACAGTCAAGCTGTTTGTTAGCACACATCCTGGCATGTTAGACAGGTGTGAGCCATGCATGGTAGAGTCATCAGTTCAGTGTGGTCACTCCCGAACATGCAAACTCTATCCACCAAGAGTTGCACTGCCACTCCCATGTCCATGGTTCAAAGTGGGGGTGCTGCCTGAACATGAGCGATGTCTGCTGGATGAGCTCTCTTCACAACTGTGTCCAGGACCACAACCCTGTGGCCTACCTCTTCTGTGTGTGGACATCACAATAACTGATGGAGCAGTGGAAATAGTGTTAGTACTGGTGCAGGATGTGGCACAGCCACGTCAAATAACACCAGAGGATGTTGCAGCTTTATGGACATGTGGATGCCCCCTCCACCAGCAGACATTCCATCACAGACACTGCAGGCAGTCACACTTGTCAGAATGCATTACATTTAGGATTCACGCTATCTCTTTTGAGGCCCTGGTAGAACATGCCTGCTGGACCTGTAGCTTGATGGTCTGTCAGATCTGTATGATATGTACATTTTCTGATGCATACATCTGGTGGCACTTAATGACACACCAGCTTTGGGATGAGGGTGGACAGCATGCCTTCTCCAAGCACCTCTGGTACCGTGGTATTATGATGGCTAAGGGCAGACGCAACCAGCTGTGCAACCAGAGTACCCACACTTCCCCGATCAACCGTGTCACCCTCAACCTGTTTTGTATCTGAGGGCTTAGTGGAACAGGAATGTGTAAGCAAACTGACTTTGTCTGAAATAAGGCTAGAGGATGTTTGAGCCACAACATCAGTGTCGTACTGAACCTCTGCACTCCCAAACTGTGCGTCTGTATCACCACCACCACCACCATCATCATTGGAGGCTACCTATACTCTAACATCAGGTTGTTCAGGTATGAGTTCTACCCTGCCACTATCAGGATTACCTGTGACAATAAGCAGCAAACCCAAGGAGAGAAATAGTGACTGGAAATGATCCAAACTGTATTCTAAACACTCTTGTTAAACAATTTCAGATGCTAAAGGAATAATACTTACTGTCTTTTAAGATTTATATCTAGGTAGTGGTTATTAGTAATTGAAGAAAGTTTGTGCTTACCATGTGCAGGTGGCTTTTAAGATGGTAAATCTAATGTCCCTGGAAAAAAGAGGAAGGCAGAGGAAAGAAACCTAATAAGCATCACAATGCAAACGACACAAGGACACGATAATAATGTTCTGCCTCTTTTCCTTGAGAAATATCTCAGAATCAATCACACTGTGCCCCCCCCCCTCCACAGCAACATCTCTGTTGGACTCTACCTTTTCTAAGGCACACGTCTCATTGTTTCCACATATCAGACGTATACAAGTATTAACACACACAGATGTCTAGAATGGCAGTAAATGCCTTCTATATAGCATACTTGGACGTTCTTCTTGGAACATGCTTGGGCTGTCGTCCACCATCAGCACCAACATCAAGGAGTCTGCGTGAATCCTCTGCTGAGCTGTCGTGAACAGGAACTGCTTGGTTTCATTGAGTGGTAGGTAGTAAGCATGGCGGCCATCTGTTCTTCATAGCATAGTAATTTCCTATGATCCTATCGACCCAGAGGTCATTTTAAGCCTAGCAGTTTCATCCCAATATAATACCATAGAAATGCTAGTCAATACCCAAGATTGTATTTAGTGATGACTGCCCATGTCTAGGAGGGTTGTGGGCTCTAGTCCCCATAAGAATTTACAGTGCCTCATCCAGGTTCCTCTTGAACAGTGTCATAAAGGTGCTCTGTTTCACATGAATTGGTAGCCTGTTCCAAAGACATGGCTGTTGCTGGGAGACAAATCTGTCCCTCCAGTATGTCCTATTTATGTCGTAGGCCATACGTAGGTCCCTGGACCAGGTAGCCCTAGTCTTATTTGATTTACGGATATGCAGCAAGTTCATTAGGTTTGGGTTTTTGATTCCTCTGTAGGCCAGGCAGGTCTCCCTAAGAAATCTATAAGAAACTGACTGTAGTGACAGGGACTTTAATTCTGTGTAAGGCACATGCTGGAGCCCCTTGATCTTTTGTTAGAAATCTCAGAGGTCTCTACAATTGGTGCAGGTGCTTATTACTGTACATGCTAAATGGGCCGTTATACTCCATTATGGGCCAGATAAGTGCAGAGTATGGGGGGGGTCACAACTTTTTTGCTTTTGAGGCGATGCCTTTACTAATAGTGTGCTATGTAGAAAGCTTTCCTTACTACAGTAGACACATGGTGGTCTAAGTTAAGGTCGCAGCTAACTTGTGGTCCCAGGTCCCTCACCACTCCATGGGTTCTTAGGGTATTGCTGTTAATTTGATAGTGGGATGGGACATTGTTTGTGTTGAAGGGAATAATGACGCATTTCTTTGCATTCAGTTTGAGGCCGTGATTAATACACCAGTTGTTGGTCTGCGTGAGACCCTGCTGCCGTATACAGACACTACACTGTAAAAGATAATGACAATCAAATGCAGAGTAAGCGCAGCTGCATTACATGGAGAGATACAGTTCAAACTACACTTCAGACAGCACAAGTTCAGCTAGTGGGACGAGAAGTGAAGGAGTAAGGTTGTTGGAAGGGGTTTCTGTCAGCTTGTCCACTGCACGTTTCTGCTCATAACCAGGGCGTTCCCAGTGAAGATTATTTCAGTTGTGATTAAGATACCATTCACTTGGTAAATGAGCACGACATCACATACACTTCCTCCAGTTAGTCTTTCCCCTCCCCTTGCATACCAATAAAATTCCACATCCCCTCCCCTTGCATAACAATAAAATTCCACATCCTCCTGACTGCATAAATGATGCCCTCTTCAAAACTGTCATCTGAAAGAAAATAAGGGCAGGGATCTCACCACAGGAATGGCAGTTAAGGCCATTTGCTTCCTGGAGAGGAAAAAAGCATGCATTGCAAGTGCTAAGGCGATATCTTGCTGCCACCATGACAGGGAAAATAATGGGTTCACAGAATAAGACTGGCTATCAGCAGATGAGGGTACACAGGCCAAAAATTTGGTGGGGGGGCAAATTTAGGCAGGAAAACATTAATTTTGTGTATGCAGAAAATGCACAGTAGAGTAGAACAGTATACAGATAATGTAAGATACAAGACTTGTGCCATTATTCTTTAACTGAGATGGGTTTCACATCTGTAATCTTCCATCCGTCCATATTTCATGTTACTGTAGTTCCTTTTTGAGCTTCCATTTTCCTGGATAAAATGATTGCCATCTTAACTTTTTTCCTTTACTTCATTTAGTTTCCAAGATGGCTGCACACTGAGTAACAGCTTAATTTCAGCTCTCCATGTATGAAAACATAAACAGAGAAGGCCAGTAAGACTGTGTTTATATGAAAATTTCAGTAACTGGCAATTGTGTATTGTCTGGGTGCCAGAGGATCTGGGAAAAAATGGCTACAAAAAGTGAATAAGAAAGACTGGGGAAAGTTCTGTAGCTGTTCAGTAAAAAAATCAATGCAGCCTACAGACATGACTTCAGTAACCTACAGGAAGATACAAGACAACTACAGACACCTGGTTAAAATAAGTGAAACACTGATGGGGAGTATATTAACACAAACAACAAAAGACTAGAAAAAATGGAGGAAGCTTTAGACAGATATTCAGATGAGGTGATAAAGCTACAAAAATCAGTGAAGAAAAGGCTGGCTGAATATGAGACTGTTCAGGAAGAGATGATTCGAAAATAATAGAATTAGAGGACAAAGCACATAGGGAAAACCTGAGATTTTCAGCTGTACCAGAGAAGCTGGAATTAACAGACTATTAATTTTATGAAAGCACAAATAAGTAACTGGACTGGTTCTCCACAGCAGGAATTGTTAGTTGAAAGAGCACATACTGTGTGTGCTCCAAAATCATTTTTGATGAAGTACATGCTAAGGAGGAAATATTAGATTTGTCCAACAAAGTGAGCTGTGAATCAAGACATGACTTAGCTTCTTGTTCTTCTGGTAATAAAGACCACAGAGAGACTATACCTGTGAAACCTTTTCCAATGTTTCAAAGGAAAATGTTGGACAGAAGGAAGGCAGCACAAGAGTTGACTAGAAGAATTAAGAGTACTTTGGAAATGAAACAGAGACAGGATTTGGGAGATGGAGGTGAACAGAAATAAAACCAGTAACAATGTTGTATTACAATGCAATAACTATATTTCTGAAATATGACAAAAACAAGAAAATCTGGAAATATTGGGTTTTTTCAGAATTTGTTGGACTTGTGGGGGACTCTAAAGAACATGCCCTATTTCATGCCATTGATGTTGGTAAAAATACACTTCGCTCACCTACCCTGCCCCCATTCCTGCCCACCCCGACTCAGTTTCCTTTTTAGCTAGCCGCACCTCCTCCACCCACTTCACTAGCCAATCATACAACAAAACACACCCACACCTGTATAAATTCCCACCCCCTTAGTACTTACACTCTTACACCATTCCTATAGTCTTTTATTACCCTCTGAACTAACAATCTTTCTGTCTCACACTAGTCTAATTACTAATATACCTACTATTCTTAATATTGTATGAACAGAGAGGCAGGATGAAAAGAAAAAGCCGCTCGACCAACGACACCAAAAATTTATTGTTGAACAAGTGTTAAGCGCTTTCAACTGCTAAAAACAGTCTTCCTCAGAACACTTCTGAGGAAGACTGATTTTAGCAGTTGAAAGCGCTTAACACTTGTACTACAATAAATTTTTGGTGTCGTTGGTCGAGCGGCTTTTCTTTTCATTCCTGCCTCTCTGTTCATTACATACTATTCTTAATATACTATTTCTCCTTCTTTCAACTACATTACTCTTTCTCTCAGTTCTCACATGCTATCAAAGCACTACTGTTATACACACCAAATCACCCACATTCACTTTATCTCCAAACCACAACACATCTACCTTTACTCACATTTCCCCCTCCCTATCTAACTTCACCATTATTGCCACACATAGACCGAAATACTTCCTTACACCTAAACAGGATGTCAACCACAAAAACAAATATCCACATGTGCACCCATTCTCTCCAGTAATCACTTTCATATTATCCAACCTGCTACTATCAGGAGACATCCACCCCAACCCAGGACCTAACAATTCTCCACAAAATGCTTTCAATACCACTACCACCTCTGTGCTCTCTTGCACCTCTCCACCATACATTACTAATACTCTTCCCCAAAAAAGACTCACCCTCTCATCTATAAATATTCAAAGTGTAGTTAAAAAAAAAAAAAAAAAAAAAAAAAGCAACCGACTTCATGCTTGGATCACTCAACATAATCCAAACATACTTACCTTGTGTGAAACCTGGTTTAAAACCAAGTATTTCTAATTCTGAAATTCTTCCCCATAGCTACAATATCCTTGGGCATGACAGACTTTCAAAATGAGGAGGGGGAGTCACAATCATGTATTCTAACTGCCTGTCTGTTTCCCCTATCTCTTTTTCCATATCTGACTTTCTCCCAGCTGAGATAATTGTAGCGGACGTTAGACTTAGCCACCATAAAAAACTTGCCATTGCATCAATTTATATCCCTCCTGGAAATAATGTCCCCATTTTAGAACACTTTCTATCCTGGATATCTAAAACTATCCCTTATGAAACCATCATACTAGGAGATGTCAATACTGACTGACTGCGGATCAATAAAGAATCACCTTCTACACCTCTCAACCTGTATGGTTTCACACAGCTCATCTCTTCCCCTACCCACCTTCATAAATTTTCCTCTACTGGTTCACTTATTGACTGGATACTAGTATCTCACCCCCAACATTCCCATAATCCAACCGCTCTACCAGACACATTAGGTGACCACTTACCTTTACTAGTTCACAGAAACTGTGAACATCTGCATAAAGCACAATAATATAAGGTGACCCGTGATCTATCTACCTATTCTCCTGACTCACTAAATCCCCTCCTCTCTACTGTAAACTGGTCCTTTTTCTCTAATATCACTCTCGAAGAAGCGGTCATACACTTCAACACCACCTTTCTATCCATCCTCAACTCCCTTGCCCCCACTAGGAAAGCTTGCACCAAATTCAGATATGGCCTATGGCTAACTAAAACTACCCTTACACTCCTGAAGATCGGAGATAAAGCTTAGAAAACTTGGTAAGGCAATAATACTTCTTCCAACCTAATCTGTTACAGGGAACTTTGAAACAAAGGTAAGAAACAAATCAATCTTGATAAAAAGAACCATTACCAATCCTCACTTAATCCCTACAGTAATCCTAAAAAATTGTGGAACTCTATCAATAAACTTCTCTAACCTGGTACTCCTTCCCCACCCACACCGTATTCTGAAAAGACTCCTCTGGAAATAGCCACCCTCCTTAATAAGTCCTTCATTGAAACCATTGTAAACTTAACTGTAACTAACTTCTCCACCCGCACCTCTTTCAATCCATCTACATCTGCATCCACCTCTGATTCATCTCTCTCACCCTCACTCTCATTCTCACTATCACCTGTTCCCACCTCTTATATCAAGTTGCTCATAACTAAACTAAAACCTGGTTCACCCTCAGCTGATAACCTTCCTCCATTATTCCTTAAACATGCAGCTACATCTCTAGTTTACCCCATATCTATTCTGATTAATAGATCCATAAAAGAAGGCAAAGTCCCTGAAATCTGGAAGAAATTTTTTGTAGTACCCCTTCATAAAGGAGGAAACTCCACTGAGCCAACCAATTTCAGACCAATTGCCATGCTGTCTCCTCTCTCCAAAATACTGGAAAAGTATATCCATAAGCAAGTACTTGATCATCTGCTACAAGAAAACCTACTCACACCAACTCAATATGGCTTCCGCCCCACACACAGCACAGCTACCAATCTTGTATCCTTTACTAATAACATTGCTCAAGTCAGGGATAATAGCAAAATAGCATCAGCCCTCTTTCTGGACCTGTCAAAAGCATTCAACACCGTATCTCATACCATACTTCACCATAAACTCTCCAACCTAGGCTTCTCAAACTCCACCACCTCCTGGTTCTGTGATTATCTTACTAATAGACACCAGGCTATTAGATGGAATTCTTCCTACTCCCCCTATGTAGCAGTTAGGACAGGGGTCCCACAAGGATCAATATTGGGCCCTCTCCTCTTCAATGTATTTACCAATGACCTTTTTTCATCCTGCCCCCAATCCAATCTTATTCAGTATGCTGATGACTCAACCATCATCAACTCTGCTGACAACATAGAAAACCTTCAATCCCTTACACAAAACTCACTCCACTCTGTTGAAAACTGGCTACAATCCAACCAACTCCTGCTAAATGCTAGCAAAACTAAGCTACTACTTTTCCTACCTAAAAATTTGGAACATGCAAAACAGAACTTTTCCATAACATCCCTTAATGGAACTAAAATGTCTGTTGACATCCACACAAAACTCCTTGGAGCAATAATTGATGATGATAAACTTGAATTCAACCATCACATTCATAGCTCAATAAAAAAAACCACCAAAAACCAGGTCTGCTTTACCGTCACAAAAACGTTCTTCCCTGTGCATCCAGGCCATCCCTTGCCCAATCCCTGCTTCTACCATCCCTACTCTATGCTTCACCTATTCTTATCCATATATAGAGTAACCTAATATCCAAACTAGAAGCCACATATAACAAAGTAGCCAGATTTGCTGCAAATCAACCTTATAAATCCCATCACTGTCTCTCATTAAAGGCTTTACACTGGCCTGAATTTACCAACTTACTGCCTCAATCCCAACTACTTATAGCCCACAGTATACTAAACAATCCTAAATCCTGCCCGTCCCTTGCATATTCTAATACTTTATACTCCTCAGCGCCCACTAAGAAGTACTAATCAATACTTTCTTGAAGTTCATAAGCCAAATAAAACCTTTGGGAAAATACACTATTGTCACTCAGTTGCAAAAAATTGGAACACACTCACTTTAACCCTTAGACTACTTGAAGACAAATATGTCTTCAAGAAACAGCTTAAATCTTTTTTCCTATCAAATTGGATATGTTCATGCTCTAAACTAATACCCAAGAAACATTCAGGGATAACCTAACTTAACTGTATCACTTATCGCGCTCTCTCTTACTATCTACACATTTTTTCTGTCATATTCCATACTAGTTAGCTCATGTTACACTCAATTCCCATAATCCTTTATTACTGTTCTTTAATTTATTAACTTCCAAAGTTCACACAACTTTATCTGTATATTTACTTACTTTATGCCTAGTACCTTTCAGCAATGTAGTGACCTTAGTCTTACCAAATTTTTGCTTAGTTTCTTGCCATACTACACGACAGTTTTCATATGTATTGTATTTCCATCCATTCTGTATATTCCTTTATTGCATGTTATGTAATTACTTCAGAAATATGTGTATTTAAAATGTGATCTGTGTTTATCTTTGTTCTTACTATTTGTTTACGTAACGTGTTTTTTTTTTTTTTTTTTTTTTTGGAGCTTTTCTCCTCTGATCTCCGCTGAAAAAGGGCTTCTAAGAATCCAGACAGACAAACCCGGTTAAGAAATGTAAAAATAAATAAAATAAATACTTTGGGGAGGGAAAAATTGGGGAGAAAGTTAACTAAGTAAATAAATAGTACTATTTTTGTAGAGTATAGTTTTCTTTGCATGTTATAAATTACAGCTTTTTCAGTTATTTTAGGTATAATGGGGATTGCAAACAGGTGCTGCAGTTCTTTTTCCTCTCCCTTCTCTCCTGATTCTTATTCAGTTCTCCGAAATGCAAACATTGTCATGTAAAAAAATGAATGTACTTTTTCTCATTCTTGCATCGAGGGAATTACGAGATTAAGGACCTAAGACTGAGTTTAATAACAAATTTAAAGAAAAAGTAAAAAAATGAAAAAGAATATTGAATATTGTGAGGCTTTTTTTTTCTTGCAAATGAATGTATGCTTAGTACCAGTTCAGTATCCGGTCCTCATGTCTCCATGGAAACAATATGATAAAGAGAGATTAGTTAGTCTGGTGGAGACTGATTGGCTGGAGATGGGTAAAAAAGAGAAACTGGCTTGGAGATGATAATCTTTGAAAGCATTCAGGGTTTTTCCCAGCTGGGAGAGCTACAAAGAAAAGACAAAATCAGTTAGCACTTAGTAAAAGCACAGGCTGCGCCATGTGTCTTATGGGGATGGCCTTTCTTTTAGGGTTACTCAAGTCTGTGTGGCTGTCTGTTTGGGATATCGGTTCCTATTTGGAAGGTAAAACGTCAGTGCTTGAAGATGTACATAGTTGTGTGTATTGGTTACCTAGTTTTAGTGGAGTATTGGGGGTATGTTTTTATTTGTTTGTTTGTTTGAGGGCTTTCGAAAAAAAAAAAAAAAGTTTTTGTAAGATGTGACTTGGGCTCAAATGGATATGGCAAGAAACAAATGTATAAAAGTTCAACCTGCCAAACAGTGTATGCATGTAACACAAAAGCTTGAACTAGACATTTAACAAAAAAGGTGTTGTGCATAAAAGGTGGGAATAATGCTTTCTGTAATGTCTTTAAATGTCAATGGTCTCACAGATAAATACAAAAAAGAAAGGGTAGCGAACTATATTTAAAATTGTAGAATGCAAATAGCTATGCTACAGTAGACACACTTGGAAAGACTGAACATGTAAATTTCATAAGGAAAGGTTTTCAGGATGGTTATTCAGTGGAATACCTGGGACAAAGGAAAACAGGAGTACTTGTATTCATTGCAAGATGAGAGCCAGTATTGATAAGAGGATACAAAAGTTAATGGCAGAGCAGATTTGTAGTGCTAAGGGGTTACTGGCAAGGGAGGAGGGATTACACTGGTATGTATTTATTTTCCATCTAAAACTGCTGTAATGGAGCTTAAGAAAATTCTGGGAGAAATAATCCGTTTTCAGCAAGGAATGTTGCTTATAGTGGGGGCTGGAGTTTGATTTGCAGCACTGAAGATGTGTTTGGGAGGCCCAGAAGGGAATGTATAACAAAGGAGAGTAGATTTTTGAAGAAATTTATGAAAATATTTGGTATGAAAGATGTGAATTCAGCAAGTTTGCAGTTAATTTACATATTCCCCAACATATAAAAACTGGGCTAGGTTGGACAGAATCTACATTTCACAGGAACATATGCATTTAATTGAAGGTCGTGATATGCACCCAATGACTATTTCAGATCATGCACCAATAAAAACTAAAATAGAAACACAGGATAATGGGAAAAAATGAGAGACTGGCGTTTTCCCACCTATCTGTTGAATAGAGAGGAAGTCAAGGTATAGGCAGTGGAGATTATTTAGGAGCTATTTCAGACGATGGAAATTTCTTCTGAAAATATAGCTAGGGAGTAGGACAAAATTAAGATGGAATTTAAAAATAGGGTGGAAATAAAATAAAGGCAGCTATGGTTAAGAAGTAAAAATAATTTAGAGGCACTGACAATTGTTAAAGTATTGCAGAATAGGGAAAATTTCACGGAACAAGAGGAGGATCAACTACAGAATGCTAAGCAAAAAATAATGGATTACTTCAATAATATGCATGAGCTTAGAAAGATTGCCATTGAACTGTTTTGATAACACTACAGCACAAAAACATCTAGCACACTGACTCAGGCAACAGAAAGTAGAAAGGGCTGTTGCCAAGCTTAAAGAGGCTATAACAAGAAAGGTAATGAGATCCTGTAGAGATATTAGAAATATTTTGGAAATTCTATGAAAGGCTGTATAAAGCAGAGAAATATGGAAATCAAGAAAAGATGCAAATGGAAATGTTTATGGAAGAATTAAATATGCCATGGTTAGAGGTACATGAGCATCGGTTTCTAAACTATTAGGATAGGAGGAGATGAGATAAAAACTGTGATGTATAACTAATCTACAGGAAAGTCTCCAGGAATAGATGTTGCTGTGGAAGTTTGGAAGCTAGGAGGGAAAAAACTGATAAAGATCTGGAAGGTTTTGTGTAACCGTATTTTAAGAGGAGGAGAAATACCAACATCCTTGAAAGCAGTGGTAGCTGTAATACCTAAAGAGGGTAAAGGTCTATCCGATCCAGCTTCATACAGGCCCATTTCAATATTAAACCATGATTATAAAGTGTTCATCTGGCTTGAAAGTATGTAAAGGTAATGCCAAAATCGATAGATATGGATCAGTGTGGTTTTGTAGAGGGGAGGCAAACATTGATGATCCAGAGGGAACCAGAATGTAAGAAGATACCATTGCTGTTGGTGGGTCTTGATACAGAGAAAGCATTTGATAGAGTAAGTAGGACTTTATGAACAGGGCATTGGAAGCAATTGCATTTCCTGAAAAAATTATAAAGTTGTTTATGAGGATATATGAAGGATCGGAGGCCAAAATTAAAGTGAGTGGGTTCTTCTCTGATAAATTTTGTTTGAGCAGAAGAACCAGACATGGGTGTCCTCTTTCCCCTTTGTTATTTGTATTACATTTAGAATCACTGGCAAAGGAAATAAGATACTCAGAATTGCAAGAATATGATTGGCATGGTAGTCAATATAAGCTGGCTCTATTTGCAGATATTATCTTATACCTGAGAAAATCAGAGAGAGACATTACAGTGATGTGGAACATTTTGAAACAGTTTCAAATCTTTTTGGGATACAAAATTAATGAAGCTAAAACAAGGGCAACAGTAAATTATGTGCCCACATATCAACTGGTTCAGCAATATTCATATGTAGTTATGAAATGGAGTATTTAAGAGTGTGGATTAAAATTATTTTGGAGACAGCTAAGGAAATGTGGGAAGAGACTAAACAAAAGTTAATACAAAACTGAGAAAATTGAAGTTGTGTTATATGGATAGTAAGATACAAGCAGTTAAAATGTTTTTAGTCCCTTTAGTCGTATATACAGGTCAGGCATATTTTAATCAAACAGAGTTGTGGATTGCAATTAATACAGAATTGAAGGACTTTATCTGGAAGGGTAAGACTGCAGGAGTCGAGTGGGATAAGCTGATTCTTCAGTAGAACAGGGTGGTCTGGGATTACCCGAAACTGAATGAGTATTTCAGAGCTACACAGTTAAGGCTCCTATACAAAGCATAAGCAGGAAACTATAATTCAACGTAGAAAGGGATGATGATGAAATTGGGAGGAAGCTCAAGAAATAAGGAGACCGGGATTTTGGATGCAGACCTTTAAGAAGAATATGGATATAATATTCTGTTTGTTAAAATAGCAGAAAGTATCCCAAGAACTAAGCCAACATGGGAATGGAGAAAGGAGATTCCGCTGATGGGATAACTGCAATTAGGGATAAAGACAATAGGCCAGAGGGAGCTGGAATTTATTGGAGAAAAGTGGCAAAAGAAGCAAGGTATTGTTAGCAAATAACTAGAGAGGGAAAGATGATAGAATGGGAAGATGCCAAGAATTTACTTTGACTACAGGTTCAGCTGCCTTCCTGCATGCAGGTGTAATCATGTTAGTGCCACTACATTTATGTCAGTGATACATATACCTTATGTTTTTTTTTTCTGGCAGACATGTCACCTGTGCCTCTGTCAAGCAGGAAGGATCCATGGCTTCATAAGGCTTCAAGGATGACCTTGTCTCTGTATCACAGAATGGTGGCTTGTATGGAATAAGTGGTCTGGGTTCCATAATTCTGTATGACATGAAACAGAAAAAGAAACAAAACACATTTGTAGCACACACAGTAATTATTCTCCCCAAAATATGTGCACCAATTCTCCACACAACAATTGAACACACAAAGCCCATTTCAGTCTACACACAAGCTAAGGGACCCCACCCCTCCAAAAATGTAAATGAAACAGAAAAAGAAACGAAACATATTTGTAGCATACAGAGTAATTATTCTCCCCAAAATATGTGCACCATTTCTCCTCACAACAATTGAACACACAAAGCCCATTTCAGTCTACACACAAGCTAAGGGACCCCACCCCCTCCAAAAATGTAATGCTTTAGCATTACATCCATTCTGCTAACATTTCTGTAATAAGGACAGCAGTCATGTAACTGACTACTGGATGGCAGTATTATCAATGAATAGGCAAAAATTCAAAAAAATAGAAATGGCAAGGCAATTTTCCTTGGAATCTCCACTGTTGTGAGTAGCCTAACACCTCTGTTAGCTGCACATGCACAACTCTTTGAAGTTTATAGTAAGCACAGTACAGCTGTCTGCAGTAACTGTTGAAATTCCAAAAGAAAATGGTAACGCAATACTGTGATGTAACCATACCATTAATCGACAGACTTTGAAAGCATAGCAAGAACTGACGTAGCTGCAGTACACCAGCAGTGAATGCAAAAAAAAATGCATACAGATATTTTTTTTCGATCGCATATTGAAATGCATTCCAAATATGAAAATGTAAGCAGTTTATGAAGAGGACAGACATGTCTTATAAAATAATAGTCATTTGTAGAAAAATCCCTTCCAAGTAAATACCAGTAATGGTCTGTCTTTATCAAATCAGTCCCCCCCCCTTTCCTTTCGCTTTCATAGCTATGTCATTATCTTTATATAGTGTAGATTTAGCCTCGAGTGCTATGAAGATGCAAATGAAGGGTCACATTGTTAGCATTCTTGAATACCAAAAATCTCACTTGGTGTAGGGAAGGTTAACATTGTGAAAATAGCTACACAATTGCATGCACATGACTGCAGGGAGGAGCAATGACCATTGTTGGTTGCTAATAGTTTGCAAGTGTTGATGATTTACTCTGACTACAACAAGCAATACTGAATAGACTCTTCTGTCTGAAGTTCATGTGTATTATGCAGAGTAGACTTAAGAAAAAAAAAAACATGTAAACAGTTTGAGAGCTATGAGGACAACCTTAGCATTGCTATTATTTTAATAGTAGTGCATACTCCATCCTCTGCTTAAAATTGTTCTGCAATGCTAATCAGCTATATTGCACATTGAAACAAAGATGCAAAGAAATGTCCATGACATTGCATTTCTATTAGTTAAGCTGAGAGAAGGGGTAGATGCTCAGAAAATTGAGAAGAAATAGCTGGCAGTGTCAAGAATATTTGCATTTAATATGATGTTTGCTGTTATTAGCCCTAAGTTTTGTCAGTTTCACGTTCATCTAGACATGTTCAAGCAAATGAGAAAGGAACATTTTCTGATCTTTCTTCTGCTGGACATCTAACTTGATGGTCTGTTAGGTCTATATGGTATGTACATTTTCTGATTATTTATGTAAGTCTATGTTGGTGGCAAAGAGCGATATTCTTATTATTGCACTGAACTGAAAGTTCAAATCCAGATAGTGTGCTGTTTGAGAGAGTTTATGTATATTTCTTGAGCATATGAGTAGGTTGTAACACCCAGACAGAGTAAGGAAACCTTACAATCCTGCATCTTTATTATTGTTCACTGATATTTTCTACTGTTGACAATTTTTTTTCTTTCATTGGGTTCATTGTTTGCATGTGTTTTGACGAAGTGCACTTTAGAGAGGCAGCGTGTTGTCAGTGAATGACAGTCCACCGGCCAAGGTACAAAATGAGAAATTTACTTTAGACTGGCACAGGTATGATTTGCTGCAGCAGTCTGAACAGCAGTAAAAGGAGGAATTCTACATCTCACCTAAGTGTCACTGTAGCACAAGGTATAAATGAAAGTTTAAACAAACAGGACAGGTGCAAGGTTTGAATCTTGCTTGAAGCTATTTAATGTTTTAACTGGAAATACAAAAAATATAGAAAAATAATATATTCTACATGTAATGCATATGCTGAAGTGTGTGATAAATGTTCCATATCTTACCTGTAGTTCATGTGAATTGAAATTGAAAAAGGTGGTGGTGTTGACTAGTCACCAGTTGTCCTCATTAATAATATTATTAGCAAGGGATGTTGTATCAGTGACAGGTTGTATAGAATTATAACACCAAAGGACTAACATGAGTACTGTGGAAAGATGTGTTACATATTGTGTAAACTTTGTTATACCTCATCACAGTACCTAAAAACAAAAATAGCCCGAAGGGTTCCAAAAACACTAATAACCACCAACAAAGAATTCAAAAGGTCTGCATCCCAGTAAAGACACCGCAATGGAATTTCACAGCAAAGTTTATTCACCACGGCAACCAGGTAGTAACGCCCATGCACGGATAGGTTTATCACAGTGTTAAAGATAATTCATTCACTTTCGTCCCAAATACTAAATGGACTTCATCAGAACCTAAACTTCCTGAAGCAGCACGAGTCTTTTTAATGGCAGTACAAGTCATGTTTGTCCTTGTGTTTTGTGGTGTGGAATATATATTTATTTATTTATATATATATATATATATATATATATATATATATATATATATATATATATATATATATATTTTTTTTTTTTTTTGCCGTTTCAATTTGAGGACTACTTGGCAATGTGCAAACAAGGCTCATAGGTGAAGGAAAATGTGAAAAATTTAATTTCCGTAATCATTTAATACAAACACTCTTGGCACTGTTGCATGGTATTTGTAATAAGTGATGTGCACGTGATACACAACTCTCTGTGGCACAAGCTGTAAATGCAGTGACTTTGGACCCATAACAGAGTTGTTCTGGGGCTCAATTCCATACTGTGTGAAGGGAATATGGAAATTATTACTCAAGGTTTATGACTTTCATAACTTCATATGCTGTTTTTTTTTTTTTTCTGTTTCTTGCTTCTGCACTTGCTTGCTGCTGAGAAGCACACGATTAAGCTTACCTGCCTAAGGGTAAAAGTGAAAAATTTTATTTGGGCAGCCTTCTGTAGTGCAAGCAGGCTTGGGGGGGGGGGGGGGTGATGCGATTATGTCAGCACTCTGGACAGTACTGAATGAAGTTTTACCTCCTGTGTAACTGTCTCTGTGGCACAAGGTGTAAGTGCAGTGACTTTAGAAACGTAACAGAGGTGATTTGGCGTTCAAATCTACATAACACTTATTTTTACAAAGGGTGTCAGAATATAGTTTCTAACACTTTGATTAAGGTAACAGTCATACAAATTCACCTCATGAAAGTATATCCATTTGATATATACTTATAAACCGCAATATTGCCTTTTATACAGGAATGCATTTCCTAGGAGTTCTGAAAGTCACACAAACATAGGCCTATCTGAAGTATATCTTCATTCATACTGAATGTGTTATATTTGTAATGACAGTGGGTGAAATAGAGTTTTCCTGGAGCACTGAGAAATAATAACCTGACTTTAAATGTATGCATTCTTTATTCCATAAGTTTAATTCCCACTTTGTAATGCTAACCTTTTACAATGTGCAACCCCCAACAAATTATGGCCCAAGTCATTCTATTTAACCTTCCAAACACCAAAGCGTACAATGCAAGGCATTAAGCATGTCAGAGTTGACCACTGGAAAAAGTGAATAGGTTGAGCATCACACATGACAATTATCACTGCCATTTTTCACACCTTCATTGCTGTTTGTTGAAATCCCTGCCTCATTATCTGGCAATGGATCTCTGTTTTTCATTGTGGATATGCAGTTAGCATAGTTGTGCATCTCTGCTCTCTGGCTGATAAATGCAAGATTGGAATTTGGTACCAGTTCTGACAGAGGTTTGTTGCTTGACTTACGCAGACATGACTGGTGAGGGAGATGATGGTGCTAAATTTAGAACACAGAGGTGGAGTGTTTAGGAGTCCAGAATTTTTGTGGCACTCCTTGTGAAGAGCTACAGCCATAGGCTGCTGCAGGAGTGACTATACTGGGTTTTAGTACAAGACTGAGTCTTGGAACAGTTAGCCAGGGCTAATTCCAGAGTGACTGGCATCCCACACACTGGAAAGAATTGTCATCACCGCTATAGTGACCTGAATTGGTGCAAGAAAGACCCCCTGAGCTGATGGGAGGAGGAATTTAGAATGGATGACACCACTCAGTTGTTAAGTATAGTGGCTCATCAGCATTCAGTTATATCAAATTCAGTAGACATCGCAGACTCATATTTGTTATGCTTTCATGTTTCTTCTCTTATGTATTGTACAGCTGCTGAAGACAAGCCAGCGAGCAGGGAGGTGCACCAAGCGAGGTTAAATTACTTCATTGAGGCACAGGGTATGTATGCATCGGGTCTTACTGTAAGCCTAATAACTATTGTAATTACATGCAGTATGGCAATACTGAAATAAATACTTGTATGTATTATATCATAGTAGTAGATGGATCATGCCTGCTCAACCTGATAGACTTTTTAAAGTCTATCACCAGAGCTGTAGATGAGGGCAATGTAATTCACATGGCCTACCTAGATCTTGCCAAGGTCTTTGACTCCATCCCTCACTCAGGAATCATAGATAGACTCACTAAACTAGGCATGAAGCCCTATGGCATAAAATGGGTTGCCAGTTGGCTCACTGATAGAACCCACACTGTGAAAGTAGCGGACTCCAAATCTGACTACCGACCAGTTACAAGTGGTGCCCCACAGAGATCGGTCCTAGGTCCTTTCCTGTTTGGCATCTACTTCTCTGAAGTTCAAGCCAACACAAAGGGACTCTGGCTGACCAAGTTTGCAGATGATTGCAAACTGGGAGCCATTATTGATTCTCCAACTGATGTAGACGGTCTGCAAAAAGGCCTCACTGACACCAATGACTGGTGCCAGAAGTATGGCCTTAAGCTCAATGCCATAAAGTGCATTGTCATTCCCTTTGGGAAAAATTTGGTGACCATGAACTACCACATAGGCGGTAGCCCACTAAACACCAAAGGTGTGATAAGAGAATTGGGGACACAGGTTTACAGCAACCTCTCCTTTGATAACCACATTGCCACTGTAGTCAGTAAGTCCTATGTGGCACATCTCATTACAAAAGGTTTTTCGTCCAGAAAGAAAAAGGTCATAATCCCTCTCTACTCATCCCTCATTAGACCTATTATAGAATACAACAACTCATTTGGTATGTACCTCACTAGAAGCCTACAACAACTGCAAAGGCCACAAAAATACCTCACTAAGAGGATCCAAGGCCTTAGACACGTGCCCTATATGGACAAACTCAAAAAATTCCAGGTTTACTCTCTCTTATCGCCTAATTAGAGGCTATCTCTGCGTGACCTACAAAGCCATGTCTGACCCAGAGCTGCTAGATATGCTACACCTAAAGAAATCCCTATTCCTCCGTGCCACACGCTCCAGGGACCTAAACCTCATTACCACAATAAACAGAACATGCTGGAGGGACAGGTTCATAACCCAGAGACTTCCCATACTCTGGAATAAACTTCCCATTCACATCAAGCAAAGCACTTCATTGGCCCTCTTTAAGAGAAATCTTGAGTGGCTGGGCAGTAGGAAGTTCATCCCAGGGATCACTTCAGTGGCCTTGCTTGACAGGGGCACTGGAAACTAACTTTGGGCAGCATGATGCCAGGGAATCTTCTTAGGCTAGGCTTATACAGGCTCCAGGGCCGTTAGCCTAGTACACACCTATGAACCTGTGAACCTAGTGCAGCTGATTTAATGGTACAACACACACAGACATCCCCATCATACCTGGATGTAGCAAAGGTGTATAGAGTGGGTAGTCCTAAATGTGTACGTAGTGAAATTATATAGTGATGTGACGTGCTGTGGATCTAATTCTGTTTCTGTCTCACCCCACTCCTTCTCACTAATTGTTTTAAATATTTTATATAGCTTAAAAATGTTATGTTGTCATACATTTCTGCATACAAAAAAATGGCATTCAGCACAGAGAGGTAGGCTACACACTGTGGATAGGCCCTCCATCCCTCCACAGGTTGCAGCACCAGCACCAAGCACTTCCGGGTCCCAGCCTGCCAGTGCTGCCTCCACAACCCATGCCTTTCCTGCTCCATCTGCGTCAGGTAGCTCTGCCCTAACTGCTGATGCACTGGTACTCCCTGGGAGTAATGGTAGTGGATAGTGATTTTGTTACCCAGCAAGAGCTGACAGGGCTGGTTTAGGGTATCATAGAAAAGGTGCCTTGGTGCCCAAACCAGCTGTGTAGAAAAGGTGCTTCATCACATTGCCAAGACCATGCCACATTGATCCACTGACCCAGGAAACCAACGCAGGAGACAGTGATGACAGTTCTGAGGGTGAGGACTAGATATTCACTGTTCTTAGACTTGACATGGCTGCACCTCTAATATCCCCTACCTGTCTCCAGTTATGGTGTCCCCCAAACGTTTCTGTCTATCACCATCCCGTTTTGTCTTGTATGTCTGTGGCTCCTTCCTCTCCTACCCTACCTACCTGACCCTCACATTTCTAAGCCTCTTCCCCAGTATTCCTCTCTCTTTGAAAGTAAAAAGAAAAAAAAAGAAGAAATATGATTAATGGCATTAACTCTGAGAAAGGCTTGCTTGCCGAGGCACTAGAGTTTTATATTATTACATTTTTTTTCTGGTGAGCAGTTCTGCAGTTTGTGTTCTTCACTCGCTATATTGTTTGCAATAAATATGGGCATCTGTCTCACAAAAAAAAAATAAAGATTCATAGATAGCTTACGTAGCTCTCTACTTCACCTGTGTGTCTTCTTGACACTTGATTTTGGTTACATTTGGCTCTACAGCATTTTTCTGTTGATGTCTCCTACCCCTGGTGTGGTGACCGTTCAAATTCTGCCTACAAATCTACATTTGTGTGTGGTTCTGTTCCATTACCTTCCTGCAAATTTCTGTCTTTTTCCCCTGTGTCCTCCCCTCTGCTTGCCTCCCCATTTCACCACTTTTCCTATCAACCCCCTTTTCATACATTTAATCTGCTCAGAAAATAGAATCACAGATAAACACATGGCCAGAAATGGCCCACAAGAAAGCCTTCACTTTTTGTCCCTCTGCATTTGTGCAGAGTTTGGCAACCCACACCAGTGCCGAGTGACAGTGAATGGCTGCTCATGTCCTGTGACAGAACCTGGTCAGTTGTTGCCATCTTCTACAGTAGTCCACTTATCCTCCCACAAAGGTGCTTAAACGTACTTCACTGTCTGAATACATACTAAAGGCAGAGTAAAGGCAAAACTTGTCAACAGTTACCCTAACAGTTCTTTCACTACTGAATGCAGTAAACTGCTACTTCCTCTTCAGAGTATTGATACAGGTCACGTGTCTGAAGATTGAGTTTTGGCCATAGTGTCATGTGTTCAATTCCATATGTATATCACATTATTTCGTACTGTGATGTATGTCATGAAACATATCACAGAAGTATAACATCTTAATTTTTATCTGGTTAAGACCCTTGATAAACAGATTTTGAATCGGTTGCAAAAATGCATTTGCAAACACTTCCATGCCCATAAGGAAGAATTAATAAACCACCCTTATTCTACTCGTGTCTTAATCAAATTTTACCTCTTCTACAGTCTTTTTTTTTTTTAAACAAGAAACATCCTTATTAAATTATCACTTGACATAGGCAATCAATCATACATTTATAGAAAACAAACCATATTGACATATTTTAGTTGCAAACATTATACATCATTTATAGTCTATCCAGTCATTGTCATTCAAACATTACATAGCTCATTCCTTTCCTGTCATCTTTTAAATCTCATGTTTCCTCCAAAACCTTATTCTGCATGTATAGTTCTCATAATTCCCATTTTTTTATGCGTAATTTGCTTCTTTCCTTTTCTAAAGGTCCCATTTCTAGTTTTATCTCTTACTATATTCACTGCTTCTGCATGCAATGCCGCAGTGGTACGGCGGTAGCGTTGTTACCTCACAGCAAGAGGTTCTCCCGTTCAATTCTCGGCTGGGCTTGGGAGTGCCTTCTGTGTGGAGTCTGCATGCCCTCCCTGCGGTTGGGTAGCGTTCGAATGACATGCGTGCGTAAATGGGCGTGCCTTCTTTGAAGGTTGGGCGTCGAGCTGGCACCTCAGCGTTTTGTAAAAATCTGCTGCCAAGCATTAGCGGACTGGAGTTCCGCTGTGGCGACCTCTTACCGGGAAAAGCCGAAAGACAAACAACAACTATATTCACTGCTTCTAGTACAGTTGGTTTAGACTTTGATTTCCATTTTCTAGTAATTGCTTTTTTGGCAGCCACAATAATTAGACTCAGGAAGGCCTTATTATGTCTAGCCAATTCTAATACTGTAGCATTGCGCAAAAAATCATTTCCTTAGTTACACCGGTTTGCTCACTCAGTATTTCGGATAGAGTAGTCTGCAGGGATTTTTTAGTCTGCCAACTCCATTACACTTACAGAAAATATATTTCCAATTACTTCTTTCTTCCCCATCACGTATCCAACCCTTGCTGTCTATCTGAGGAAAAATTCTTTGGAGTCTACTTTGGGTATAAAAATATCTATGGACATGCTTCCAAGCAGATACTAAATCTTCTACACTTTGCATGTTTGGGAGTTGTACATATATCCCCCCATTGTTTCTTTGTGAAATGTGTATCCAATGTCTCTTACCAATCCTTTCTAACCTCCTCTGATTGATTGTTATAGTTATCATGCAATGTTTTATATGCTGTACTGATTATTCCTTTTCAACAGCAGCTTCTGTTCAACAGTGTATTAAAAACTCTTATCAGTGCTGGTGTTTTGCCAAGGAACCCCTTATTTTTTCTCTTTGCCTATACTGTGATATCAGTCCTTGATAGGGAAGGCAATCTCTGGCCTGCAGTCAAAATAAATTCTTGACCTCTTCCTATTCTGTTACCTTTCCCCCTCTCAATTATTTGCTCCCAATACCTTGGTTCCTTCTTCAGTTTTCTCTAGTAAATTCCAGCCTCTCTTGCCTGTTGTCCGTATCCCTAATTGCAGTCACCCCATCGGCAGAATCTCCTTTCTCCGTTTCCATGCTGGTTTAATTCTTAGAATACTTTCTGTTACTCTATAAATATAATATGCAGTTATTCGGGTCTATATGACGCTGTTGAATGGACTAAATAGTGAATGCTATTTAGTCTATCCGATACTGTAGAAATGGTAAAATAGCAAAGTCATGGAACATGTAATTTTTTACCAGGGAATAAATTTGGTGGGCCATCTTCGGGACTTTGCCATTTTCTCCACTATGGTGTGATCTCGGAGTTGGTATATTTAAGTGTGGGGGGGGGGGGGCGAAGCTCCCCACTTAAATTTGTGTTTGCTGCTCTGTAAAAAAATAAACAAATTTTTTCCCTGGGAAAAAATTCGTTGTTCCGTTTGTTCGATATTTTGTTTCGATATTATCGGTACGATGAAATAGCGTTCGCTATTTACATCATACGATAACATGATATAGACGCAGTTATTCTGTATGTTTGTTATTCTCCTTAAGAATCTGCATCCAAAATCCCAGTCTCTGTTTCTTGAGTCCCTCCCCTTGTTTAATCATTCCTTTCCACTTTGAATTACTGCTTTTTGCTTGTGCTATGTATAGGAGCCTCAACTGTGTAGCTCTGAAATGCCTCTTCAAATCAGTTAATCCCAAACCACCTTGTCCTACTGGAAAGATCACCATATCCCACTTGACTCTTGCAGTCTTCCCCTCCCAGATGAAATTCTTCAACTCTTTATTAATTGATATCCACCACTTCTCTGTTTGATAAAAATATGCCTGACCAGTGTATTTAAATAAGGGGACTAAAAACATTTGACTGCCTATATCTTGCTATCTGTATCCATAAAATAGAGCTTCCAGTTTATTAGCTTTTGTATTATCTTTTGTTTAATATCTTCCCACATATCCTTAACTGCTTCAACCAAATCCTTTTTAATCAATACTCCTAAGCACTTCATTTTATCTTGTTACCATAAATTTGGGTATTGCTGAACCAATTTGTGTGTGGGTACCTACCTAGTTTACAGCTATTGCCTTTGTTTTATCTTCATTAATTTTGTGTCCCGAAAAGACTTAAAACTCTCACATAATGTTCCACAACACTGAAATGGCCTTTTCTGGTATCCGGTATAAAATAATATCTTCAAATAAAGCCAGCTTTTCTTGACTATCATACCAGTTATATCCTTGAGTTTCTACTCCTACAGTTTCTTGATCCCCCCGAGCCATCAGTTAATAAGAGCATTACAGATGAATAATGAGGACACACCATAAAGATGTGCATTAGTAACCCATAATACAAACTTTTGATATGTGTCTCTATCTTCTCCCCCTTCTCTTTCACCCCTCTGTACTGCTGACTATTCATTATGCTGATGGATGTAAATTTCATCTTGTGGCATTTTCATACCGTCAGTACTTCGCCAAAGACTAATTCTGTTGGCTGTGTTGGTTATCAGTGTCCCTTCAATGGTGTGATTTTGACACATGTTAAGTAGGATTTCCTTTGTAGTGTGTTGAGATAATGATTGATATATAATCATGAGATAATAATATAAACCTAATTTTTCATTTTGTCAACCTTTCAAATCCAGCATTAAGTGAAACTCTTACTGCCTGATTTTGAAAGTCTCTTTCACGTGTATGTATTGCATATGTATCTGTCTAACCCCCTTATGTTTGATCAGTTGTAGTCCTCAGCATTTGCATGAGGTCTGGCAACAAGCAGGTGTACTATGTGACACTAAATGGCATTTCAGGTGTTATTGTAAAGTTTGGTGAGTTTTTGCCTTGGACTGCATTGCCTTGGTTAGCTCAGCACAGATAGCAATACGCCTGCTGTTTATAGTAAAGCAGAGTTTGGGTAACTGATGTAGTTACTTTTCCATATTTATTAGGCTGTTGGATGTCATATAAAGTGTTAGGGAGGTTACGGTTAATACAAGTGTAATGAATACTGCCACCTATACAATGCTTTTATTGAACATGTTGAGTGTCTCTTACAATGTGTGATTGAAAGTTAGTACAGCATGAGCTCCTCTGTGATGAGCTAAGATAATCAGTCTGTCTGTAAAGTTTTATTTCTACTGCCAAAGGTTCATTTCCTGACATGTTATACAGTAATGTAATTTTTCCCATGTTAATATTACTTGTGAAAGTGTGTACTACATCTGTTATCAATAAAACACCATCCTTACATCAACGGCATTTTTTCCAATTTCCTACACCTTCTTCAACTAGATGTATGTGGATGTATTGGTTATGGTCACTCCTGTAACTTCTCTATCCCTGTGTCAGTCACTTGATAGTACAAAACAGGACCCATTTTGAGTGAGGAAACAAGTAATGCAAACAAACCTTACAGGTGCTCATACATGTGCCATGAAAAATTGTTGTGTCTCTCCATCACCTGTTCTGTCTCATCACATTATAATGCAACGTATTTAGTGGCTGATGTATGCAATGTTCATCTTGTATCATTTGGCCACTGTCCGTACTGTGAGGAAGCATAATGCCCACACTTCACAAGACAGCCTGCCCTACACACATATAGGATATGTCACCACTTATTTCAAAATACATACCTTCCTTGTCATGTGGAATACATTGTACACCCAACTAACCTATCCTTTACCTTGAAGCATGGCTGATGTATAGTAGGTATGAAAGATTTTTTCAGTAGGTATTATTGATGCAATCTGGGCAAGCAAAATATTTAGGATAATCATTCTTATGGTGTCTTACAATCATGATCCAAATTGCTTATGATAATCCTATTCTGACACCTTTGTAAAATGATCTGCATACTGGACTTGAACCTTACTTCAACTTTGCTTTTTCATTTAGCTCCCTGAACTTGCACCTTGTGCCACAAGAAAGGTGACTGGTAGATTTTCCCTTTCAGTACTGCCCAGAGTGCTGATGGCCATGCATCACCCCTAACCACATTAAAGTTTTCACTTTTTTCTTTCAGCAGTTAACCCTGTTTGCATGCTGGTTAACGTTGCACACACTGGGAAAGCAAGCACAGAAATTCATTTTTGAATTAAACTTTGGCACTCTCATAACAGCAGACTCCAACATGTATATCTGTAATATGTTAACATAAAAATTGTGTTCTACGTGTAATCACAATGTTTTCTCTCTGCTTCTTATTTGCACAAAAGTTGGCATGGAGCACAACTGAATGCTGCTCCTTCACACTCCAAGTTCAACACCTTAATGTGTAGTCATGCATGAGCTAATACTTTGCCAGCATCCTTGCAAATAAGTTATCAGCAGCATCCTTGCAAGTAAGTTTATCAGCATTGCACTGTAGGAAGACATTTTGAACAAAGATAATTATTGTTACTTGGCTGTGTTACTACTTTACATGAAAATTGCTTAATGTACTCAAGTAAACTGTGTGGATGACTGAACACTTCATTCTGGACAGTTATGTCTGCACTGCATCAGTTACACTTGCAAATAATATACAAGCTTATAGAGCCTTGGTTCATATACTTCGTCACTTAACCCAACTGCATTGGAATGTTAAGAATTGTTTTGTATTGACAGTGCTCTTCGACCATGCATGAGCGGATAACATTGCTAATATCCATAGCATTCATTAAGATTTACATACCATTATCCTAATCTGGTTAACCATGACTGCTTCATTGTCCATCCTGTTTCACAAGTGTGTCTGTCTCATCTACACTACATGTGAAACTGCTAAGTTTACTGTGAGAAAATAATGTGTTTGTGATTATATGTAGAACAGATCTTTTTATGTTAATGTGTTGCAGATGTACATGTTGAAGTCTATTTTTGTTATTTGAGAGCTAAAGTTTAATTCAGAAATGAACTGTGGTGCTTGTCATCCCTGTTTGTTCAACATTAAGCATTACTGCTAAATTTGTTGCATTTATCCAGTTTAGAACTCACCACTGTGTGTAGCACTGAAAAGCCTTAATTACTTTTAACTGCCACATCAACTAACATATACACAACTTCTTGCCACCTATAAAATTATCCAGAAACCATCTGCTGTCCAACACTAAAAAGCATTCTGTACAGCTATGTTCCCAGACAGTCATTGCAATCCAGAGACCAAAAACTCCTGTTTGTCTGCAAACCTAACAAATCTGCTGGGCATTTTCTGTACTCATACATGGCTGCTAAGGCCTGGGACTCCTTACATTTATCCATCGGGTCTAGACTCTTCCCTCCCATCTTTCAAAACCACTCTGAAAGACCTCCTAGGTAAAATCTGTCTCTGTTCTTGCTCAAAGCCAGGATAAACTATATCCCTAAATGTGAACAAGTACCTTTGCATTTGTTTTAACTCCTTACTCTCCATTCTTCACTTCCTTGCTGCTGCTATGTAATTCTCTTTCCTGACTTTCTCTCAAAATATACCATAATCCTATTTCTCTCTCTCCTCATAATGCAAATTCTATTTGTATTAGACAAACTTACCTTTAATTTGTTTACAAACTGTCTAAAATTTCTCTAAAGTATTAACTGATTGCCATATACCTTGTATCTTTTCTTTAATCAATGCTTTTATATTCTAATGTTTTATAATTATTTAAACTGCAGTTGTTTTTGTTATATTTTTTGAAGATTGTAAAATTATTCTAAAAATGTTTTGCAATAATTTAAAGCTTTTCTCCCTGGGCCTCCACTGAAAATGGGCTTCCACCCATTGGACTTTCCTAGTAATCAAATGGCAGTCAATCAGTCAGTAAGTAAATAAAATTGGTACATGTCAGTCTCAGTTCTGCAATATCCATTAGTGACAGCATATTTCACCTAAGTCAGCAGTATGTATTTCTTGTTCATCAAAAGATTGCGCTTACTCCTTCATATCAACAAATATGGCTTTGCACGAAAACTTCAACATCACAATATCTTCTCTGACACAGAATGAGAAACTAATCTTGTGTACTCTGCACTGTCCCACTGTAGAATTCAGACTTCTTCAGTGGCGCTTGTACTAAGTACTGTGTCATCTAGGTTGTGTAACTAGATAAGCAGGGCATTCTAATCTCACAACAGTCAATTATTGTGTGTGTTGTGTATAGATATGTGTAAATGACCTTGCATACTGCTGGCCTCACTGAAATAGTAGCCTGGAAAAACTTTTACACTGCAGGGGGAGTCAACATCAGTGTCAGACCTTTCTCCCAACATCATCTCTGCAACACAAAGCTGATGCAATCCTCTATAAAGTGCATTCACACACTGTAGAAGTCAAGACTTCTGTGGTGGTACTTGGGTTAAGTGCTGTCAACTAGATAGGTAGGGGGCTCTAAGCTCGCAGCAATCAACGTGTATGTGTGTGTGTGTGTGTATATATATATATATATATATATATATATATATATATATATATATATATATATATGGGAGTCTTGTAAATATGACCCTGCATATTGCTGGCCTCAGTGAAATAGCATTCCTGAGAAACTTTTACATTGCAGGGCGAGTCCACATCAATGTTTAACCCTTCTCTCAACTTCTAATCTGCAACACATGCTGATGTCATAGGTTCATAGGTTTAGGTTTGCTGGGAGATTATTAGGCCAGTGGCTCAAGAGCCCTTACAAGCCTAGCCATTATTACCCAAATTTTACCAGATTTTCAATCCTTAAGGGCTAGAGGATGGCTTAGGTTTGTGCCTATGCCTTTGAGTATTTTACAGACTGCCCTTCTCCATAAGGGCCATTGGCCACCACCCCAAGAGTGAATTTGATTCCCCATCCATTGATCCAAACTACATTTGAAGATGTCTTTGAGCAAGGCCAATATGTTTGTACAAGATTCCTCTGATGAAAAAAATTTTGTTCACGTATATGTAAAAACACACTTTAATACGAATAAAATAACCATTGATTAAGTGCTTTCATCCACAGCACAATGTGGACTTCATCAGAATGTCATTAGTTTGTCTCGCGAATCTGTAACAGTTCCATCAGGGCTGGATTTGAGTGTCTTGTAGGTTAGGCATAGATCACCCCTTAATAGTCTGTAGGAGACAGAGTAAAGGCATAGGGATGTCATCCCCTATAAAGTGCACTCTTACAATATAGAAATCTGACTTCTACGGTGGCACTTGGGTTAAGTATTGTGTCCTCTAGACTGTCTAACTAGATAGGTAGGGGAATTCTAATCTCACAGTGGTCGAATTGTGTATGTGAAGGTGGGGCCATAGCATCACTGGAATATTAATTCAGCAGCTGTGCTCATTTGACTCCCACTCGTGAGAAACATTTACATGGTCAGATCAATCCCAAATCCGCTTTTCACTCTGTCTACAAACACGTACTGTCTGCAACACATTGAGTAGGTTATCATTTCAGTAGTGCACTGTCACACCACTAAAGTCAGACCTGTCCTGTGGTGCATGCCTTTAATACACTTGCATGTAGATTGTGTCAGCAGATAGGTAGGGATTTCAATACAGCAATGAGAAACTCATGACTTTGTGTGTGTGTGTGAGTGAATGTAAACGGATGCAGGAGTGTCTTTCAGCTCTTAGTTTTGACATTTACAATCCCACATGGCTATAGAAATAACCTTTGCACACACATCTCTTGTGCATGATACAGCTGATGTCATCCCATCAAAGATGCAGTATGTCTAACATGCAGTCGGACTTTTTCTGTGGTGCATGCCTGTAATACACTTGTGTGCAGATTATGTCTGTAAATAGGGAGTTCAAATACAGGACTGGCTGTCTTATGCGAGAGTGTTTCTTACTCTTACTGTGCAGAACAGGCTGCAAATACATATATGATGTATATCTAATCAGTGTGCTTGTGCTGTGGGAACACTTTTTAACAGAAGCATCAAGGTGATACATAATGGTGATGTCATCCATTGAAATGTGCAGTGTTGTAGCTATAAAATAAATCTCAAGAGGTGCTTGTGTTTTGGAAACCTTCATTAGCTTGTGATGTTAGGCATATAGTTCAAATTCCAGCATCACTGCTTAACAGACAGTGTACATGTTAACAGTGTTATCTACATTTGCTATATTCATGTTTAGATGTTGTTTCCTATTACAAGGGGTAATTCTAAATTTTCTTTTTGAAAGGCTGTATTGAAGACTGATGCTGTCATTTGAGCAGATTGACCTTCCATACCAATTGTAGTGAGACACATCCTCAGGACTGAGGACATGAGACAATCTAGTGTACATTACTGTTCAAGTAAGACAGGTGTTCCAATACGGGATTAGATTTACATTGTACATAATTGCTGATGTCCTTCCATTTCACTGTTACAGTATTCTTAATGTTAGGGATCCCCCTGCCAAAGGTAGCCCAATGTCCGGCCAGCATACCAAAGCCTTAGCTTGCTTTAAGGTGCGCCATATGTCTCACACATGCTCCTCACGTAGCGTTAGGTGTAAAGGTGACATCTTGATGTACCATCCTCAGAACTTCTTTGCCACCAGTCTGAACACCATCTATTGATTGTCATTCTGAGTGCCAGTGTTCTGTTGATGGTTTCACTGAGCTATTGCAGATAAGTGCCACGTCGGGGTTTCTTTTTATTTCTATTTTTCTTTTGTAGGGTTCCATGTCATCCAAGAAAGCTAAATGCTGATGTGGGAGACAGACTCCCCATAAAGACTTCTATGAACAGTGTCTATTTTGCCTTGGCACCTCTCATGAACTTACGTCCTGTTCCATCTGTCAGGCTTTTGTACCTAAAACCCTATGTAGTAGACTGTCTTCATTGGCACTTTATCTTGAGAATCAACATCTTAAGTTTCTTGCAAAAAATGCAGTTGAGGAGAACTTCCCAATCTGAGGGACCACCATTAGTGAAAAAGGTCAAGAAACCCAGGGCGGAATCTTCTGCTACTCCCCTTCCACCAGACATCTCTCCTGAGGCGAGTGAATGCCTGGAGGTTTGCCCATCTTTATTGTTAGATTCACTGTCACAATGGAATTGGAGGCTGAGGGGGATCAGACTTTAAGCACATCCAAGGAGGAATTGGAGACGTGCATTTCAGATGCTCGGTGGGAGAGGGACCACAGCTGATTATTTCTGAGGGGCCTAGGGGTGTTCCTCCATTATTAGTCAGAGAAGTCCCTACTACAATCATTGAATGCCATCCTGGGTCAGAGCCTTCCAAATGTTGTAAGGCAGATGTCCCATTGAAGAAAAAGCAAAAGATTAAGCACATTACTGCTGGTCATAGGATCCTCAAAGTGAGTGTCAGTCCTTTACTCAGGGTTTGTTCCTTGCTTTGGCACTGAAACTTCCTCAGGGATTTTCTGGTCCATCTCCCCTTTGATCCTCTACTCCTCTTAAAAGCCCCAGGGAACAGGATTTGGATGAGGAATCCCTTGCTTATTCTTCTCAGATTCCCTCTCCTTTAGATTATGGTTGAAATGAAGAGGAGTCTACTAGTTCTAATACTCCCTTTGAAGAGATTTCTTTTGGGGACACAGTCTCAAGGATGATGGAGATGTCCTTCAAGGATGCATCTGCAGTCATAACATATGGGTTGTCCTGCCTCAGGCAGCCCTTCGGTTGGCTGGATTCCAAAGTCTGGGTCTGGCCTCGGCTGATGTCGCACTTTCCCCGACGTCAGAGCTTCTGGGGTATAAAGGCATCAGCCGACACCATTTTCCTCAGTCTTTCTTGCCGCGTGGTGCCCGAAGCAGAAGCTGTTCGCAAGTGCCGGTCGGTCAGATCCAGAGATTTCAGCTACCGAAGACTTCGAAAAAAGCTAAGTACCCCGTTGGGGACTCTTTCTTGCCTCAGCCGATGTCAGACAAAGTAAATAATTGTTTAACTTGTGGGAAACAAATACCTCATAAGGATTTCCATTCTTACTGCCTTCCTTGCTTAGGCCCAGACCATGACGTATCAGCTTGTTTAGCCTGTGCCTCCTTCAACCGACGGACTCTTAGACGTCGGTCGGAGTTTGCAGAGGAATTTTTTGGTACCGCTTTTGCTTACAAAATGCCGTCGGAGACTCCGACTTCGCATATGGTCAAAAAAACGCAAGGAAAAGGACCGACACTCGCGGCCCGCGGTTTCAGCTGAAACCACGGCTAGGCCTACCGCAAGTGTCTCGGTTTCGGCTGAAACAGAGTCCACGGTTATTACTACTACCGAAACCATACCTCCGACCACCGAGGCCAGAGAGGCCCCGGCTGAGTCGGCTTCAGAACTCCCTACCGAAGCTAGTGCTCAAGAATTGTCCAACACCATACCTTTGGACATTTCTACCCCTGCACGTGGGGCAGCTAGGCCCCCAGCTTCTATGTCTATTAAGGCCTTCTCCAGGGCTAAAGCTGCCAAACTTTCAAAAGCTTTGCCTGCCAAATCTACTTCCCAGAGGCCTTCCTCTAGTTCTCAGATTCTCAGTCTTGCTGAGGACCTTATATCCTTAATTAGGGGCTCCCAACCTCACCCGGACAGGGCCTCCCAACCTCCTCCAGACAAAAGGCCCAGGACTGATCCCTCTGAACCTCTATCCTCAGATTACTCCACGGATGGATCTGATTTGTCAGACCATCAGGAAGGGGCCTACTCGCCTTATGAGGATTCAGATGCAGAAG
Source organism: Protopterus annectens (assembly GCF_019279795.1). NCBI lineage: Eukaryota > Metazoa > Chordata > Ceratodontiformes > Protopteridae > Protopterus > Protopterus annectens. The sequence goes on from NC_056745.1 coordinate 217,641,058, forward strand.
ATTCCATTCCTTCGGCCTCCCCACCTGAAGAATTTTCCTTTGGGGAGACTTTACACTCCATGAGGGAGCACTTTCAATGGCAGGGTCAGGATTTCTCTGATTCTAGAAAAAGATTAAGGACCTTTTTGCATTTGCCCCAGCATAGGCCCTTAGCCATACCACCTGTTCTAACTGTAATTGATGATGTGTACAATGATGTCAGTACTGCACCTGATTCTCTTCCCCCGGCCCCTGCCAAACCTGACAGATATTACAGGGTCCCGGATTCTCACTTCCACCTGTATAAAGCCCATGCTGCAGACCCAGAAACACTTTCTCAGGGCCCTAAAGGGGTTGCAGCTGCTACTGCCAAAAATCCCCTACCCTCTGAAAGAGAGTCTAGAGCATTAGAGAGATGGGGAAAAAAGGTTTATACATCTGCTACTCTTTCTGCCAGGGCATTAAACTGTCAATTCCATATGATACAGTACCAAGAATTTTTGTTAGATCAGCTGAATAAGAAGCTTTCTTCTCCTGAACCTTTAGACCGTAAATCCCTTCAGGATTTGGTACACAACTCTCAGCAGGTCAGTAATCATTTCTTAAAATGTGGCTGTGATGCACTGGAGGCTTCATTTAGATCAGCTATGACTGGGGCAGTAATTCGTAGGCATGCCTGGCTGAAGGAGCAGTCTTTGCCAGACCATGTCAAGGCTAAATTCTTGGATGCTCCAATGGAGAAACAAAATTTATTTGGCTCCCCTGCACAGGAGATTCTAAAGAAGGTGGAAGAAAAAGCAAAATCTGTGCAAACAGTAAAGGAATTCCTGCAGGTCCAACCACCGAGGTTCAGCAGAAACTGGCCTACAAAGAATTGGTCCTTTCCAGACACCTCCAGAGCACAGAGGGGCAGGAACAGATGCCCTAGAGGCAGAGGTCAATTAAAGGGTGCCTACAGGGGCGGTCAGTGGCAGCCTGCCAACCAGAGGAGTAGTGCCACAGTGACAACTACAACCACAGGACAGACCCAATGACTTGACTCTGATTCCGCCTACCAGGGATCAACTGGAAGCTCCCTTGGGTGGAAAGCTGGCTTTATTCTCGAAAAACTGGCATTGCATTACAAAGGATACATGGACATTGCAAACAATAGACAAAGGCTACAGGTTTCACTTCCACACTTTGCCAAACGGGGCGGAATGCCAAACCTTCCACCAAACCAGAAGGCAGAGGCTTTAAGACAAATCAGCAATTTACTTCAGATGAAAGCAATAGAAAGGGTACCATCTACAGAACAAGGCCAAGGATTTTACTCCAGACTATTCCTTGTACCAAGAAAAGAAAACCAATGGAGGCCTATTCTCGACCTGTCCGCACTGAACACATATCTCATTGTGCCAAAATTCAAAATGCTGACCCTACAGCAACTTCTTCCCATGTTGGGCAAGGAGTCTTGGCTGGTGACTCTAGATCTCAAGGAGGCATACCAGCACATCCCTATCAGACCAGATTGCAGAAGACACCTCAGATTTCTTGCAGGATCAGAGCATTATCAATTCTCAGCATTGCCCTTTGGCTTATCTACTGCACCCAGAGTATTCACGAAATGCCTGGCATCAGTAATTGCACATTGCAGACTTCAGGGAATTCAAATTTATCCTTACCTGGACGACTGCCTAATACAAGCGGACAACAAGAAAAAATTGTTAAAGGACTTGGCCTATGTCATACACCTGCTACAGGCCTTGGGATACACAGTCAACATCCAAAAGTCAAGGCTAGTGCCATCCCAAAGGATAACCTTTTTGGGTGCGGATCTGGACACAATAACTGATGGCTTTTCTCACAGAAGAAAAACAAAAACAGCTTCCAGCCTATTTCATGATTTTGACAAGACAAACTCAGCTTACTGCAAGGAAAGTCCTGCAGGCCCTGGGTTACATGGCATCCTGCATAATCTTGATTCCACATGCCAGGCTGCATATGAGGAAATTGCAATGGTACCTAAGGAATGTATGGTCTCAACACAGTCACAGTCTGGAAACCATGATACCAATCATTCCATGCCTTCACAAGGAATTCCTGTGGTGGGCTCAGGCCTGCCAGTCCAACAGAGGGTTGCCTTTCAACAAACCAAAAACAAGGCAGACCATCACCACGGACGCCTCAGACCGATGATGGGGAGCACACATGGAGGACAAATGTATCCAAGGCCTATGGCCTCAAGGGCAGCTAAGCATGCACATAAACCAAAAGGAAATGCTGGCAGTGAGGCATGCAATCGAGGCATTCAAACCATTCCTCCAACAATGACATCTGTTAATAAGGACAGACAACACCACGGTCATGTGGTACATAAACAAACAAGGAGGCACACATTCCTACCCTCTATGCTGGATGGCAATGAATCTGTGGAACCTATGCCTGAATCTCAATATCCAGCTGCAGGCCAAATTCGTACCAGGAAAAGAGAATTCACTAGCAGACAGCTTAAGCAGAACTACCACGGATGCACACGAATGGATGTTGCATCCAGACATCTTCAAACTCATAACAAAGAAATGGGGAATGCCAGAGATAGATCTGTTCGCCTCCCCACTCAACCACCAACTGAAGAAATTCTGCTCAAGGACATACCACCCACAAGCCTGGAGGGTGGACTCTCTCTTTCAGCTGGAATGCCCTAACAGTATATGCCTTTCCACCTCTCCCATTGATGCACAAGGTTCTACTGAAGATCAGGGAGGAACAGCCAAAGGTGATACTAATAGCTCCGGACTGGCCAAGACAACACTGGTATCTGCTACTGAGAAGCATGTCTCAGGCGAACTCATGGCCTCTTCCCCTATGGCCTCTTCTTCTAACGCAGAACAATTTCAAGACCCTGCATTCAAACTTGAAAACATTGCAACTAACTGCCTGGAAAATTCCTTAAAACAAAACCAAACTGTTTTATCTCAGAGGGTGAAGGACATTATCCTGGAGGCTCGCAGACCTTCCACAAGGAAGACATACTCAGCTAAATGGAAGAGATTTCTCATTTGGAGCACATCAAAGGGCACAGATGTCACAGTGGCAAACCTAGCACACATCCTAGAATACTTAGCAGAATTGTTCCACAATGGCCTGTCTTATTCTTCCATTAAGATTCATGCTTCAGCAATTTCAGCAGAATATAATATGGATCCACCTATCTTCTCTCACCCTCTTCTCAGACAATTTTTGAGAGGGATCAAAAATGTTAAACCTCCAAGGAGACCCCCCTCTACCTGGCTGGGATGTCAATTTTGTGCTCGAAAACTTGACACTACCTCCTTTTGAACCAGCAGCATCAGCAGACCTACAGTTTTTATCTTGGAAAACTGCTTTTCTTCTGGCAATCACTTCAGCAAGAAGAGTATCCGAGTTACAGGCATTAATTGCAGTGCAGCCTTTTCTTATTTTCCACCAGGATAGAGTGTCACTGAGAACCAATCCTACTTTCATGCCAAAGGTGGTATCCAGGGTATCCTTGAACCAAGCTATTCATTTGCCTACATTCTTCCCTAACCCACAGAACAAAGGAGAAAAAATTTTGCACACCTTGGATATCCACAGACAACTACGCTACTATCTGGACAGAACTAAAACCAACAGAAAAACTGACCAACTTTTTGTAGCATATGCAACTGGGGTGCAAGGAAGAGCAATTTCCAGACAATTTCAAAATGGATAGGAAATTGCATTCGCTTTTGCTACTCCTTTCATGGAAAGACAGCTCCTGAAAATATCAGGCCTCATTCCACAAGGGCTACAGCCACCACTACAGCTTTCCTACGAGGGGTGGCTACCAAGGACATTTTAGAAGCTGCTACTTGGAGCTCCATGCATACATTTGCCAAGCATTACAATCTACCTTTATACTCCACATCCCGAGCAGGGTTTGCAACTGCAGTACTGCAGGGGATCTTAGCTACACCATCCTTCTCTTAGTACCTCCTCCCCCAGTTTGGCTATGGTATTCTACCCATATGTTATGACTGCAGATGCATCCTTGAAGGACATAGTACAGTTTTGTACCTACCATAAATGTAGATGTCCGATAGGTATGCATCTGCAGTCAGGATTACCCACCTTCCCTCTGTGGTATTCCTAGGGTGCTTACCCCTCTTTCAGGTAGCTGGGGAATCTATTATGGTGTATTTGTTTGTTTGTATATATATATATATATATATATATATATATATATATATGTATATAATTTGCTACTGTTTGGAACTTTTCAGCATTTATCCAAATTTAGCCTTCCTAGAGGGCACCTGGCATCTGGGGCAAGAAACACTGAGGAAAATGGCGTCGGCTGATGCCTTTATACCCCAGAAGCTCTGACGTCGGGGAAAGTGCGACATCAGCCGAGGCCAGACCCAGACTTTGGAATCCGGCCGACCAAAGGGCTGCCTGAGGCAGGACAACCCATATGTTATGACTGCAGATGCATACCTATCGGACATCTACATTTATGGTAGGTACAAAACTGTACTTTCTTTAAATGGGATTGTGCTCAGGTTTTTAAGGTGCAGAAAAGGTACTATGAGTTGCTGCGGCTGGACTCTACTAGGCCTTCTGCTGTTCCTACTGTTCTGGCTGTCTTATTGGATGCACTTTCTAGTGCTTCTAAGGCTCCAGACTTTCACCCCCTGCTCCCAATAAACCTGATAGATTCTATAGGGTGCCTGAGGACTGTAATTTTTTGTACATATGTCCTTCTGACCCCTTCAGTGATGTCTGTAGCTTGTGACAAGCCCTCTCAGTTGTTTCATTCACCCAAGTTACTGCCCTCGTATAGAAATACCAGGACTATGGAAAGCCTAGGCAAGAAGGTTTATACCCCTGCCACCTTGGCTTTTAGGGCTGTTAATCATCAGACCCATATGTCCAGGTATTTATTGGCTCTCTTGTCCCCAGCTTATTAGGTTATTTAATGACCTTCCAGACTCTTGAGCGCAAGACTTCTGCCCTTTACCTGTTAGGGACTTCCTCCCAGGTGGCTCGTCATTCCATCAAGTGTAGTTATGATGCAGCAGGTGCTGCCTTTGGGTCAGTGATGATGTATTCTTGGTTTTGGCTTCAACTCTTGCCTGTTGATATTAAGGCTACGTTGATGGATTTCTCTCTTGATAATAAACACTTGTTTGGTGAAGCTGCTGCTGCTGCTTTAAGTCCCTTCAGGACAAGGGTAAGGCTTTAAAGTAACTTAAACATGCGTTAGTTTCTCCCGTACCTAAATTCCAGAGAAATTACCCAAGTAAGTCAGGTTTTGTTCTCAGACAATCTCTCCCTCCTCCGAAGGGTAAAAAGGGTGGTAAAGTGGGCTCCCCCTGCTAAAGCTACTCAGACTTCTGTGTCTCAGAAGCCTCCTTTTCTAGATAAACCAGCTGCTGTCTGACTATCCTTTTCTTCCCAGCCACTTTCCTCTTTACCTTTCTCTCTCTCTTCCTGTTTGGTTTCAGATTACTGAGGATTCCTGGCTCCTGTCTATTTTTCGCCAGGGGTACTTCATGGTCTGGAAATCCCTTCCCTTTTTTTATCGTTATTACTCGGCCCCCTCGGGAATAATTATCTTTCTTTCTAGAGGTGCTTTGGAATCTTTTGACTCAGGGTATTGTTCAAGAGGTACCTGTATCGCAAAGGGGTAGGGGGTTTTACTCCAGGGTGTTTCTAGTGCCCAAAAAAGTGGGTACTTGGAGACCAATTCTAGACCTTTCTCACCTAAACACTTTTCTATATGGTGTCCATATTCCAATTCATCCCCTTTTCAGGAAGTTTTTACATTTCTGTGTTGCTTCCTGGCATTTTTAGTTTTGTGCTTTACCCTTTGGCCTTTCTACTGCCCCAAGGGTATTCACCAAATGCCTTGCTCCTGTGATTGCTTTTTGCAGGACTCAGGGGATCAGTCTTTTCTTACTTGGATGACCTTCTTTTTCAGGCATCCTCTCCAGTGATCCTGTTGCAAAATCTTCATTTTACCATTTCTGTTCTGCAAAGACTGGGGTTCACAATAAATTTCAAAATGTCTTTTTTGACTCCTTCTCAAGACTGTTTTTCTGGGGTGCAGGATACGGGCAATGCCTATGCTGGCAATCCCTGCGTCCTCCCAGTGCCTCAACACTCATTTCCTTCTTTCAAATGTTTCTTCCTCAGACCTCTGTAACAGCCAGGGAATTTGAGAGCTCTAGGGTTCATGGCATACACCATCCCTATGCTCCCTCTGGCCAAACTCCACACGTGAAAGTTTCAGTTGTTTCTGAAGTCACTTTGTCTTCAGCATGTGCATCCCCTAGAATGTGTAGTTCCTCTTCTGCCTTGTCTCGAGAAGGAACTTCACTGGTGGATCCAGCAGTTGTCTGCAAATCTAGGGTTCCCCTTTCATCCCCCTTTTCCATCTCAGGAGCTGTTCACAGATAATTCAGATGTGTGATGGGGAGCAGCTTTTGGCTCCCTAAAGGTGCAAGGGGAGTGGTTGACATTGATGTGCTCTTTTTGTTGAAGAGACCGAGATGAGAGCTCTTCTACCAACACTTCAGGCTTTTCCTCCTCTTTCTCCCCAGGACCTGTCAAGATGTTTACAGATGATACCACAGTGATATGGTATGTAAACAAATTGGGGGGGGGGGGCGAGATCTCATCTTCTTTGCCGGTTAGCACTCCTAGTGTGGGATCTTATCCATATCAAGTGACTCTTCCAGCAGTTTACATTCTGTCAGGTCAAAGCATTGTGGCAGACACTGAGCAGGTCCTTAACTCAGTCCCATGAATGGATGCTTCTCAGGGATGTGTTTCTGGATTTTGTCCATAAGTGGAGTACTCTTCAAATAGATCTTTTTACCTCTCCCCTGAACAGATAACTTTTCTGTTTTGTGCCAGAGTCCCAGTTCCTTTGGTTTGGAAGGTGGACACCCTGTCTCTTTCTTGGAAGGGATGTTTCACTGTGCTTTCCCTCCCCTTCCCCTCATTCCAAAAGTCCTGTTCAAAACTTAGCAGGATGCTTCCAAAATTTTATTGGTGACTCCCTTTTGGCTGAGACAGCATTGGTTCCCTCTTCTTCTGCATTTAGCCAGGGGCAATCATCACAGGTTACCTCACAATGTGGACCTATTCACACAGGACAAAGGATCTCTCATCCATCCCCACCTGTCCACTCTTCAACTGACACTGTGGGTGATAGGATTTTGATTACCCATAGACATCTTTTTTTCTGAGGATGTACTTAGGGTCCTGCAGAAGCCCAGGAAACTCAATACTAGAAAATCCTACTTATCCAAATGAAAGATGTTTTCTGTTTGGTGTCTTTCTCGTAACCTGGATCCACTTTCTGTGCATGTTCCTTTGGTTATCTCTCTTGTGTGAATTGGTCAGTATTGGGTTGGCTTATTCTTCTCTAAGGCCCACTTATCAGCTGTTTCTGCTTGTCTGTCTTTATCTCCTCCTTTAGATTCTAGATTTGAAGCTAAACAATTCCTTAGAGGTGTCCTTCATATTCGGCCTCTCAGGAAGCTTGCTCCTCCTCTGTGGGATTTTAATTTTGTTTTGGAGAAATTGACTCTGTCTCCTTTTGAGCCTGCAGCTTCAGCTTCCTTGCAACATTGCTCTTGGAAGACTGTACTTTTGTTAGCCCTTACTTCTGCCAGATGGGTGTCTGAGCTTCAAGCTCTTATGGCTTGTCCTCATTTTTTGGTGTTTCATAAAGACAGGGTGTTATTCTACTAATCCTTCTTTTATGCCCAAGGTGGCAAATGAGTTGTTCCTTAATCAGTCTGTTCATTTGCCCATTTTTTCCCTTTGCAATCTGTCAGTGAGAAGGTGCTGCACATGATGGATGTGCATAGATAAGTCAGATTTTATTTGGATAAGACTAAGACTGTTAGGACATCTGATCAGATCTTTGTTTCCTTTCATCCCAGGTCCTTAGGATTAGCTTTCTCCAAGTAAACTGTTTCTTCTTAGATCTCTAAAGCGATTTCTATTTGTTATTATTTTCATTGTTAGAGCCTGATGTATTAAGGCTCTTTCTAATAGAGCTGTGGCTTCTTCTGGTGCTTTTTTCAAAGGTTTGGATACTAACTGTATTCTTGAGGCAGCTGCCTGGACTTCTGTGCATACATTTACCAAGCACTACAAGTTGAATGGAATCTCCGGAGCTAGAGCTGGTTTTGCTAGGGCCATCCTTCATGGCTTCCTAGAGGGCTCTGCTGGTCATTCCTCCTCCCAAGTTTCTTACTGAGCTTTGACACTCCCTAATGTTATGAACACTGCAGCAGTGAAATGGAAGGACATAGTACAGTTGTCCAAAGTCTTACCATAACAGTAAACGTCCTTCTCTTCACTGTTGCAGTATCCACTCACTTCCTACACCCCCTGGTTTATTTGTTTTCTGGATGTACTGGTTACCTATTTTTTTCCTTGAACTGGCATTCCTACTGGGGCTGTCAGTTCTGTGCATGGTACGTCCAGGCGTCACATTTATGCCCTACATTACACGAGGAGCATATGTGTGACATATGGCATACCTTAAAGCAACCCAAGGCTGTGGCATAATGGTCCGATGTCGGGCCTCCCTTGGCAGGGCATCCCTAATGTTATGAACACTGCAACAGTGAAGAGAAGGATATCTACTGTTATGGTAAGATTTTACACAACTGTACTTTCTGCCATTACAGTGACAACAACAGGGGGTTACGTTTGTGTTTGTGTATACCTGGCATCAGTTAGTGCTGTCTGACATACCCCAAGATTATTTCTAAGTAATTACAGGGACACACATTCCTTGATTCATACACATGATGTAATGCTGTCACATAACCATACATATGACACTTGGCAATGCACTTGTACAATGGGATATCCATGGATCCCACTATGGTGTTTTTCTCAGCTGTTAGGCAAGTGTACAAACCAGCATTGAGTGACTTGTAAGCATTTGTATCCTTAACTGTTCTGCAGAAATGACACCCCCCCCAACCCAGTTCTACTTTGTATGTGTAGAGTGGCATAGGCTTCCCCCATCCATTTTGCCATATAGAAATTACGAGCAAATAAACTACAGCTGACTTCACTTAGGTGGAGTTCAACAGCTCTGATAACACTGAAGTGCTTGTGATTAATAGCCATATTTTTAGTTGACGTTTTACAGCTTGTTGTTCAATTCTAGCATAGGGAATCATTTTGTACAGATGTCACACAACAACCATTACATCACACATCAGTATTATTCCTTGACATGTTGCAGGAACACGTAAAGGATGCACAAGCCAGTGCATTTCTTTGTGCCGGTCCCAAGCCCAGATAAATGGGGAGGATTGCATCAGGAAGGGCATCTGGCATAAAATTTTGCCAAATCATACATGCGGACAGCAGTACAGATAGAAGTACCGGATCGGTCGAGGCCCAAGTTAACGATGACCACCACAAGTACTGTTGGCCAACAGGGTGCTGGCAGAAATTGGGCTACTATTGGCCGAAGCAGGAGAAGAGGGGAAAGGCATGCCAGAAGGCAGGTAAAGGCTAGGACTGTGATAGTGAGGGTTGGAACTTTGAATGTTGGCAGTATGACTGGTATAGGGAGAGAGCTAGTTGATATGATGGACAGAAGGAAGGTTAGTATATTGTGTGTGCAAGAGACCAGATGGAATGGGAGCAAGGCGAGGTGTATTGGAGGCGGGTTCAAATTGTTTTATCATGGTGTGGATGGGAGGAGAAATGGAGTAGGGGTTATGATGAAGGAACAGCATGCTATTGGTGTTTTGGAGGTGAAGAGTGTCAGATAGAGTGATGTTTATGAAGCTGGAAATTGATGGTGTAATGATGAATGTTAGTGCATATGCTCCACAAGCTGGGTGCGCGATGGATGAGAGAAAATTGTGGAGCGAGTTGGATGAAGTGATGATGACTGTACCCAAGGGTGAGAGAGTGGCAGTTGGAGCAGATTTCAATGGGCATGTTGATGAAGGGAACCAAGGGGATCAGGAAGTGATGGGGTAGGTATGGTGTTAAGCAAAGGAATGCAGAAGGTCCGATGGTAGTGGATTTTGCAAAAAGGATGGATATAGCTGTGGTGAATATATATTTTAACAAGGAGAAGCATAGGGTGACATAAAGAGTGGAGGAAGATGCACACAGGTGGATTATATCTTATATAGAAGGACTAGTCTGAAGGAGATTGTAGACTGTAAAGTGATGGCAGGAGAAGTGTAGTTAGGCAGCATAGGATGGTGGTTTGTAGGATGACATTGGTGATCAAGAAGAGGAGGAGGAGTGTGAGGGCAGCACCAAGGATCAAATGGTGGAAATTGAAAAAGGGTAATTGTGAGGTGGAGTTCAGGGAAGAGTTAAGACAGGCACTGGGTGGCAGTGAAGAGTTACCAAATAGCTGGGTTACTACAGCAGAGCTAGTAAGGGAGATAGCTAGAAAGATGCTTGGTGTGACATCTGGAAAGAGGAAGGAGGACAAGGAGACCTGGTGGTGGAATGAGGAAATACAGGAGAGTATACAGAGAAAGAGGTTGGTGAATATGTGGGGTTGTCAGAGAGATGAAGAAAGTAGACAGGAGTATAAGGAGATGAGGTCCATGTCAAAGAGAGAGGTGATGAAGGCTAAGGATAAGGCGTATGAAGAGTTGTATGAAAGGTTGGACACTAAGGAGGGAGAAAAGGACCTGTACCAATTGGCTAGATAGAGGGACCGAGCTAATAAAAATGTGGAGCAGGTAAGGGTGATAAAGAATAATGGAGGAAACATACTCGCAAGCGAGGAGAGTGTGTTGAGCAGATGGAAAGAGTACTTTGAGGGGCTGATGAATGAAGAGAATGAGAGGGAGAGAAGGTTGGATGATGTGCGGATAGTGAATCATAAAGTGCAGTGGATTAGCAAGGAAGAAGTAAGGATGGCTATGAAGAAGATGAAGAATGGAAAGGCTGTTTGTCAAGATGATATACCTGTGGAAGCATGGAGGTGTTTAAGTGAAATGGCAGTGGAGTTTTTAACTAGATTGTTTAATGAAATCTTGGAAAGTGAGAGGATGCCTGAGGAATGGACGAAGTGTTTTGGTGCCAATATTTAAGAATAAGGGTAATGTGCAGAGTAACTACAGAGGGATTAAATTTATTAGTCACAATATGAAGTTATGGGAAAGAGTAGTGGAAGCTAGGTTAAGAAGGGAGGTGATGATTAATGGTCAGCAGTATGGTTTCATGCCAGGAAAGAGCACTACAGATGCAATGTTTGCTCTGAGAGTGTTGATGGAGAAGTACAGAGATGGTCAGGAGGAGTTGCATTGTGTCTTTGTCGACTTGAAGCATATGACAGGGTGCCTAGAGAGGAGTTGTGGTATTGTATGAGAAAGTCGGGAGTGTCGGAGAAGTATGCAAGAGTGGTGCAGAATATGTACAAGGGTAGTGTTGACAGCGGAGAAGTCTGCAGTGGGAGTGATAGATGCGTTTAAGGTGGAGGTGGGATTACATCAAGGATCAGCTCTGAGCCCTTTCTTATTTGCAGTGGTGATGGACAGGTTGACAGATGAGATCAGACAGGAGTCCCCGTGGACTATGATGTTTGCAAATGACATTGTGATCTGTAGTGAGAGTAGGGAACAGGTGGAGGAGACCCTGGAGAGGTGGAGATATGCACTAGAGAAAAGTGAAATGAAGGTCAGCAGGACTTAAGACAGAGTATATGTGTGTGAATGAGAGGGAGGATAGAGGAATGGTGAGGATGCAGGGAGTAGAGGTGGCGAAGGTGGATGAGTTTAAGTACTTGGTATCAACAGTTCAGAGTAATGGTGAGTGTGGAAGAGAGGTGAAGAAGAGAGTACAGGCAGGATGGAGTGGGTGGAGAAGAACGTCAGTAGTGATATGTGACAGACGAGTATAAGTAAGAGTGAAAGGTAAGGTCTACAAGAGGGTATTGAGACCAGCTATGTTATATGGGTTGAAGACAGTGGCATTGACAAAAAGGCAGGAGTCAGAGCTGGGCCTGGCAGAGTTAGATGTTAAGATTTGCACTGGGTGTGATGAGGATGGACAGGATTAGGAATAAGTATATTAGAGGGTCAGCCCAGGTTGGAAGGTTTGGAGACTAAGCCAGAGAAGCAAGATTACGTTTGTCTGGACATGTGCTGAGAAAGGGATGCAGAGTATATTGGGAAAAAGATGTTAAGAATGAAGCTGCCAGGTAACAGGAAAAGAGGAAGGCCTAAGATAAGGTTTATGGATGTGGTGAGAGGACATGGAGGTGGTTGATGTGACAGAGCAAGCTGCAGAGGACAGGAAGAAATGGAAACAGATGATCCACTGTGGCGACCCATAACGGGAGCAGCCGAAAGAAGAAGATGGTGTGTGCTACTGAGTCACTTGCATTGAGTACTGTTGTGTACAGCAGCGTGCTCAATTTCTTGAGTGGTATGTGTACAAAATACAGAGAAACCTTCCTTGACCAAGAGCCACTGATATAGGACTGATCACAGTTGTGTACACATGAGCATACTCAAGTTAACTGCCATCTATCTGACATGCTGATATGAAAATCATTATCAGGGATCCTTTCTTAAGTCATGTTTGTGACCATATCCATTGCTGCCTCCCATGGCAAATACCAACATTACACAGCTCAGTGGAATACATCATGTCATAGTGTGGTATTTGCATCTGTTTTTATCTATTTGCATAATAACTTTTTCAGGCAGGAGTGCCTTGCACAGGGGTACTGCGTATGTTACACTGAGCTCATACATTTGTAGCACCACACACACCTAAGTAAGAGGTGCATAACCATTAGAATATTAATATTAGTAATTCCCTTCATGGGTGATCTTCCTTCCCATGTGTTATGCCTATTTCTGTAGTGTACACAGTTAATACACAGCTGAGTGGATAACATTTATGGAATGGGTTAGATTCTCCCAGAAGGAGATTGTGTCTTCTGAGACATTCATATTTTCCAACATGTTGCATTGCCGAAATGTACACTATGCAAATATCCCATAATGTATGTATGTATTATCCGGTTTGCTATCATAAATTCGAAAATCAGAAAAAAGTGTCTGCATTTTTGAATTTATACATCGGAAGTGAACATTTCCGAATTAACCTAAAGTCGAAAACAGCTGTGTATTGTCGAAAATGTCACTCGCGACATTTACGGCAATACACAGCACTCCCACCCATCCCGTAGCTACCTACCTAGCCTAAACTCAGTAATGCAGGGGGGGCAAGCCCCCCTGCACCCCCCACCCCCCCTACCTTAATATTCCAACTCTGAGATCGCACTACAGTGAGGAAAGGGATGCATTTCCCTAACCGCACTGTACCGCGATCCCCTCACATGAGCGAACGTTAGAATTGCGAATGCACAGTTCATTTGCAATGGTAACGTTCGCTCACATCACCTGCCGAAATATGAAGTATTCGAACATCTGTTGTTCGAATACTTCATAGCCGTGCAAGTGCACGTCGGCATTGTGATAGTAAACCGTATTATCCTTGCTTACTGTCATCTCAACTCGGCATGTTAATGACATTCATATCTCATGTAATTCCCTCTGTTACATTGTAAATTTGTGTAACTGTCACATCTTATAATATCATGTCCGCTTTTATTTACCTAGGTTTGCTCAGGAAGTGTGACCACCATTAATTATTATGACTTATGTATTGCACAGTTTTATTATAAAATTAGCTGTGACATAAGCACCTTAAAATCAATTGTCTTAGTACAGTTTCAACATTTACCCTCCCCTCTTACATATTCCTGTGTAGATCTGTTTGATTTCTGTGCACATTGACCTCCATACACTTTCCATGCCTGGTTAGCCCATCTGTTGTAGTTGTTGCTGTTTTCCCTCCCTTCTGTATTCATATGTTTCATGCATGTGCACACTGCACTCCGTATACTTTCCTTGCCAGGTACAGCTTGCATTATTTGCCCTATGAAGCTCTTTGTGCTGTCTGCGCTTAACAGTTTTCCCATAGGCAAGCCTGTTTGTTTACTGTGTGTGCTTGTGCTGCTCAACGCAGTTTCCTGGCCATGAAAATGTGCTTGTATTCATGTAAGCGTGATGATGGGCAGCACTTGTATGCGATTAGAGCTGCCGCTCATCAGTCTAATATGTAAACATTGTGCAAAGTCTACACAAATGTTCTAGAATCCTGGGGATTGTTTTTTTTGGATTGCCAAAAGAGTAAAGAAGTTTGGGAAAACTTTAAAAATTAATGTAGCTGGTAAGGACTTCAATGTATGAATATGATGTTATGGGGAAGTATGATTAAATGTGATATTGATAAATCAGGTAAAGGACTGTTTGTTACAGTATAAGTGCCGTGGACATAAAGATGTAAGAATTTGTTTTGTAACAAGAAAGAGGTACAGGATGATGTATTAGGTAAAATAAGATGTTTGTTGAAGGGGGGGGGGGGATAGAGGGTAAATAACGAAAAAAATAATGGAAGAATTAGAATTGTTTTGTTAACTTCTGTTGTGTTGATAACTTGTAAATAATAAAAATTATAGTGTAAATAATTGATTTAAATGTTTTAGTATGGCATAAAATGCATGTAAATGTTAATAAAGCATCCCCTACTCTTTTTTTTTTTTTTTGTTAAGCGCCATGGTATTGTTACATCCACTTGAGCTATCACCAACTCAGATAGGTAGGGCCTTGGTTTAATATCGCATTCAAAAGATTTCCTCCAGTTCCAGGTAGAAGCCAAGCAATGTTCCAAGTCCTTCCATCTGAACTCAACTCAGCTTTAGGTTGTTTATGAAATGCAAGGTTGTGGTTGCAGTGAATTGAACCTTGCAAGATTATGTGGTGTTTCCCTGCCTGGGCAATTGGCTGCTTGCAACATAGATGCTAGAGAGATTTGTTTCTACACTGGATTATCTTCAACAGTTCTGTCATTTTTTTTTTAATGTTTAACTTTTATATTTCTTTGCTGACCATCCCCTCTTTCTCCCGACTGCCCTATTTGATCCTTTCATTCCCTCTTGACAGGAGACCCACAGCTCCATTCATTCCTTGAGAGTGAAGGCTGAATTATTGCTGTGCGGGCTTGGGGTTTCCTGCTTGAGCCATTCTCTTCCATGTGCAGTCTCTGTTGCAACTCCTGGCTGCAGTGGGCATCAGTGTTGAGCTGCCTCTTGCTTTCACAAGAGATGTCATCTAGCAGGGTAGCATTGTCCACTTACTTGAGAAGCACTGCAGACTGTGGGAAGTAGTGCTGTGTACATGTTCCCCAGAGCATGCATGTTCCCACTTTCTTCTCTGAGAGAGGCGAGTGGTCTCCACCACCTTCATTCCTGCCTCAGTACTCCTGGCTTCTCCACTGAATTTTTCACATCACTCAGTACTGCAGTGAACATTGTGGAGTCACAGTTCCCAGTCATTGCAGACCTTCATTTTTATAGGTTATTTATTAGACACTTTACTTTGTAAGGCTAATGTCCATTCATACAGGATTCCAGCCATTCAGTGTCTGGTTGCTCATTTCCCTGGTAGAACTCTGTACTGGTTTCCATGTGTCTCAAGACACCAGGATAACTGGTAGCCATAAATTGTCATGTTGTGTTTGCCAGTCACATAATTCTGTGGACCTTGAAAAGACGGTAGTGTCAAGGCTATGTATTTTATGTTGCATCAGATCTGGATTTCTGAAGTATGTAAAAAGTGTTAAATTACTCTTGGACCCCCAGTGTTAATCTGTTCATCCCTTTCACCTTCTTATTTATGTAGTGACTGTTACCACAGATACCTGAGCTGTAGGCTCATCTGCACATCAGCACTCTTGTGATGAGGCCAGTCTTCCTTAATCTTCTGGTATTCTTGGATTTCGTTACTCAGAAATATGGTTGCCATATACACTGAGAACATGGCTGTAGTGTAGTGTAGTACCTAAGCAGGGAAGAATGCTTTCATATTGCTGCGTAGAAAATGAGTGAGATTATGGGAATGGGGCATTTTTCCACTTGCAGTCTGACGGCTACTTAGATTCCTAGACATACCAGCTGTCTAGTGGGCAAGTTTTAATCAGAGCCTGCTGATGCCATACAAGTGTGATCTCTTTTTGTTTGAAATATAGCAGCTTTTTTCTCTGGGTGGGTGGGGGGGAGCAGTTTGCTGTAGTCTGTTTGCATTCCCAACCAATACCAAATATAACAACTACCTTTGATTCCTTCCTCTAGGGAAGCTGCCCAGAGGTGCTCTGGCCCATGCAAAGCCTTAAGGTCTCCTTTACACTTTTCCTCTGATTCCTAAATTATAGCAGAAAGCCATCCAAAATGGATACAAAGTCATTCTTATAGCTTTTTTTGAACTCCGGTGTTGTTACCCCTTATTTTGGCCCCATCTTCTGGACAAGCCTCCTAGACTATGATGTTTCATAAAACTTCTGATGCATCTATGTTGCAATAATCACCCTCTCCTCTACTCCCTCAGGTTGATCACATAATTTATCTATATCTAAATACTTTCTTCTGTATGTAATACAAGAATAAGTGGACTTGTTCCAGTTTTGAAAACCTATAATGGGCTTGACTCTCTGCTCCTGTATCAAGTCTTAGTTACTCTTCTGTTAAGGTTCTTATGACAGCAATTTCAGTCGGTCAAGGATTACTCCCCTTTCTGAGGAACACTTGCATCAACACCAACAGACACTGTGCAGTAACACAGGTGCTTTGTGGATACCTTGTCAGCAGGGAAAACTGTGCCTTCCTTCCAGTTTCAGAAAAAAGCATACTTTTGAATGCCTTGGCTTTAATGGCCACAGTAGGCATTTCTACGTGTTATATAAATTTGAGCATGGATATATCCTGTGGCGTGGAATGCAGGACTTGAAATTGACTAAAAAAAATGGCCCAAACTTCACCAAACCAGTAAAAAATGTAAAATTTAACCAGACTTCAACGTGAATAAAATACTATTATTTTTATTAATTAAAACACATCACATAAGCGCTTTCATCTCTCATGGGGACGACTTCAGATAAAATACAGTCACATTCATCATCTTATTTATAAACTAGCTGAAGTTCATCGACCAATCATGAAATGCTGGTAATTAAAAAAAATCCTTGTGTTAAATGTGTACGAAGCACCTATTCTAGTCACAGGTACTTGCAAAATCATTTTTCAAAATAGAATGAACTATAAAAAATACATAAAAATCCTGTTGAATTCCTTTAAAGTTTATGTAAATCTTTTTCACTCAGTATGGGTTTGAGAGATACTTGGTCGTTCAGACCTGGGGGGGGAATGATGCATTTAGTTGCAACTGCCAGACAAGTTCTCTTTTTAATAAATGTCTTTGCCAATCACCACCCCTGGAATGAATCTGCACTTTTTCCAGTGTACCAAAGCTAAACTTGACAAAAATTACTGCGCACAACAGCGTGGCTATACAATGCATTAACTTCCTTTTTCATCCTGATCTCATAAAGGTGCTCATAAACTCTTGATTTCAAAGCTCTCTGCCTTTCCAACATGGTATCCTAAGCAACAGTCACATTTAGTTAGGTACACTAGTTTGTTGGTATTAACAAGTCCCTTTCACAAAGGAAACCTTTTGCAAGTACTTGTGACTGGAATAGATGCTTTGTATATCTTTAACACGGGGAATTTTTTTTTAATTGCCAGCATTTCATGATTGGTTGCTGGACTTCAGGTAGTTTATAAATAAGATGATGAATGTGAGTGTATTTTATCTGAAGAAGTCTCCATGAGAGATGAAAGCACTTATGTGATGTGTTTTAATTAATAAAAATAGTATTTTATTCACATTGAAGTCCAGTTAATTTTTACTGGTTTGGAATGCAAGACTTCCCATACTACTAATATCAATGCAATGTTCTTATATTTGCTTTTACTTACTCCAAAGTTCAGGTTGCTAACTGTAGGAATCTCCTGTAAAGCTGACATGCCATGTTAGAATCCTGACATCTTGCACTCTCCTCCCCAACTTGAACAACACGAAAGCACACGTTTCCTTAACTTGGCTTTCGATTGCCTAACGTTTGTCTGTTAAAAAAAGAGGGGAAAAAGCTGGTAGCTTTTTACCTACTTTCTTTAGAGCAATATTCTGCAACTTAACTGGTGCTCACTGCTTGCTTATCCCATTGGCTTTGCAAGCAATTTGACTACTACCAGACAGAGCAAGTGAGTTTTTTATTTTCGGGGGGGGCTAGTTCACTTCACTCTTAATTCCCCAGCCACTTATTTTTATACCATCACCATCCCACCCCCAATTCAGTCAGCTATTAATGCCTCTTAAAGAACCCTGCCATATCCCTTTTATCATGAAAGCAAATCTGAACTGTAGAGAAGAAAAAAACCTGCATAAGGCCCTCTTCAGATGTGCCAATATTCTTCTTTTCTTGCAAGAGGCAAGCAAATCATGAATAAAAGCATATCTTACCAGTCAGTTTTTACTTTAATCATCATATAGCCCTTCCTCCCAGCTTATACCAATTAACAGTCAGCCAAAAACACCAAACAATACATGTACAACACACAACATCATATCCCTAGAAACCCAACATTACAAATCTAGCATAAATACCTACAGTGCATCTTGTACTATATATCTTGGTACTGCACTTACAAATCTCCCCTAAATTTACTGAGTCAGTCTGTTACAATTAACTCCTGTAATATAAGCAACAACTTTCAATACTACTATACTACCATCCACAACAATTTTAGTATTACCCTGCTACCATGTGCCACTCTACCCACTGCTACAGCTGTTCTTATGCCTACAAGTAGCTTCAACCTGGCACATTCGCACACAAACAAACCCCCAGAAAGCCCCCACCAGAAGTTAGGAACATCAGTTTTCAGATACTCCATTCAATTAGCTGCACTGCTGAAAATTCTGCTTTTACAGAGTTGCACAGAATCCAGCCTAAGCCCAAACCAGTCACCCATTTACTTCACAAGCCGTCACCCTCACACAAGCATCTTCTTAAAAAAGCTATCCTTAAAGCAAGAACTTTACTCAACAAACTAGAACAAAGAAATGGATTCATTAGCTTAGACAACCCTTATAACTGGAATCGCTGAATCATGGGTCAGATAAGATCCACCCCACTCCACCCACAATTTCACAAATACAAATGTGTTTATTACAAAGCCAATCCTTACACATGGTGGAAGTACCCTCATTTCCACTAAAACATCATCGCAGCTTTGCTCCTAGGACAGAACATCTTGTCTAACAATTATGATATTAATTGACTAGTCCTAACTTTGTCTACAGAAATCCACCACTGTTGCAGTAATTGTAGCATAAATCCCCCCCCCCCTCCATCTTTTCCAACTTTAAGATTTTTCTGCACCAATCACTACAAACAACAAAGTCCATAACATACATTATCATTCTTGGAGATTTTAATATAAAACCAAAACAAACTATTTGGTCACCACGGCCAGCTTAAAAATTAAAATAACTTTAATCAAAAACAAAAGAAATGTAAAAGATGAGCACTTTTAGGCAAAAGCCCTTCTTCAGATCTTAAAAGCACACAGCAAATCAGCACTTTAAAGCACTAAGGAAACCACAAGGCATAGAGAATCAGCCAATGGACATGTAGTATCAATTAAACAATCTCCTTGCTCTGAGTGCTGGCTTTAAATAAACAGTGCTGTTTAAATCAGGCAAACTGTGCTCTCAACTTAACAATCCATTTCATCTCAGCAAACTTAGTGCTCTGCACAGTGTCCCCACCTCTTTTATTTATTGCAATTAATTGTATTACCATAAACGTAAAGCTATGTCCTGGAAAATCCTCTGTGTCTTGCAAGTGCATTGGTTGTATTCTGCAGTTTAATATCACTAAGGTGTTTCAAAACTCAAGCCTTCAACAACATATTGGTTTTGCCTACATAAAAACAAGAGCACCAATCACATAAAGCAAGGTATACCAAGTCCTTGCGCCTGTAATTTGTACGTAAACTAAAATCAAAAACTTGTCCAGAGTATGAATGGTGAAAAAACTTGCAGAAAAAATGCACACACAAGCCTTGCATGACCTGCAAGCAAAAGTACCAAATGTATGGGTTACAGAGGCAGAGCTCACTCTAGTACACACTTTTCTAACACAACTGCCTCCTAAGGCACAGAGCATTCCTGAAGCTAAAGCAGGGAGATAGACCAACAACCCTGGATATGTTCTCATCAAGACTTAAAATGTGCCAATTTTTCTGAATAATGTCACAGACTATCCTGGTATCACCCGAATACGTCACAGTCATATGGGTGGCATTTACTGGGTGATGTAGACACTTCAATGGTAAATCGGCCTTTCTCAAAAAATCTGGGACCCCACTAGTGGAACGGAGGGTCAAACTTTCATGCAAATGTTTCTCAACCTCTTGAATTTTGTAACTCCTAGCCATGAAATCATTTGCCAGATTCTCAGTGGCTATTGTAAACTTTGTCATTCGTGTGTAATGTAGAGGTCCTTAAAAACTGACTCTTCATCACTAAATGATAAATGTGCAACTTTCACACAGACAACAGCTCGCTTATAGATCTCATCACAAACTGCCCTTTTCTAATGTCTAACATTCGAGCATTCCTCTGTTGCCACAGTGACATATTCAACCTAGTTATCCCCCATCAATAAACTTTACACCTAAAACTTAAAATCATGTCACTTAAAATTAACTTGTCACTACCATTTGGAACCTTGTATTACTGTCCAACTCCCAGTCTCTGTAGCAACGCATTCATCAGCCTACAAAATAAATACATTCCTATCATCACTAGACTTTGAAAATGCACCAACAATGAATGGCACACCTCTGAATTAAAAAGCTTTTATGAACTATGCGACTCTTCAGAAGTGTTGGAAGTAAAATCCAGCAACAGAAAACCAAAATAAGTTCATCCAGCTGGATAGCTCAGCTAAAAAAAGCTTCTCGAAGACTCAAATTCCCTTCAAACACACCAGCAATCACTCAAAAACGACCAAAAAAAAGTTCTGGAGACTAGTAAACAGTGTAACAAAAAGAAATAAAAACAAAAACAAGCCCTAAAAACACTAAATGTAAATTACCTGTGGCTCCTTCCTTACAGAATTCAGCCTTCTAACCCCCATGCACACTCACACTTTCTCCCTAGGACCCCTACCTTAACCCCCCATTCTGTTTAAAAAAAGAAATGAACAATTTACTTGATCAGATCCCAGCTGGTGCCCTCCTAGACCTGATGGCTAACGACCTTTGTTCATTCTGCTTTGTATTTTCTTAAACCTGCTCAAACATCTGTACGGACTAAACCACATGCCCCTATGATAGAAACCAACCAGTCTTAACTTTACCCAATCTGCAGAAACTCAAGAACACCAAAGACTTTTACCAAATATCTATTTTCATTACTCTAAGTAAAACTCTTGTAAATATCTTTATCAAGTTGCAGCACCTTGACTGCCACGTGCTCTGACAGACATCTTGCAAGGCTTCAACAAATGCTTTCTGACTGTGACTGTTTCATTGACTTGGTAAAGGTTTTTGATCTAGTGCACCATAAACTCCTCGTAAACTCACTTACGTCAGTCACAGGGCACACTGCTGGTTTTAAAACATACTCTAAGATCGACAATACTGCCTAGAGTGTAGGCAACCACTTTCAGTATCACTGTATCACCATCTATGACCTTCTTATTATCCTGACACATACCTCTCAAATTAGTGCAAGAGAGCTGGATAAAGCCAAAACTAATGGGGGGTGGTAAAGACTCCAAAATAGAGACTGATTCTAAATATTACTCTTAAACTTAAAAAATTGCTAAAATAGCAGGTTTTGCATTACCTTGCATTTTCTGAAGGAAAATGTCTGTCATTATTTAGTCCTCAATGACGCCAGAAAACCACAAATTTATGTGGAACTTACCAAACATATGAGGCAAAGGTCTGGACAGTCTGTGAAAATGTGGACCGTTGAGAGGTATAACCTGATACCATGTACCACTCTTCTGACATGTATAACTCCACTCCTAGAGCCAACAAATAGTTTCAGTAGCTGTTAACAGCTTAGATAACTCTATATTGGAATGCCCCCAATCACCAGAGGTATACCCCAGGGATCCATTCTGTTAACCCTGCTGTTCTTTGTTCATATATAGTGTACCAGCATGCCTCCTATAAATATTTTAATTTTATACACTGATGCCTTGGTGTTCTTTTGATCAGATACTTCTCACTAGTTAGTATCAAAACATCTGCAGAATGACTCCCTTTCTTAACCTCTGTCAACTAATAATATCATTCTTAGTATCTTAAAGCAATGTCCACACCCTTTGATTTCAGACAAAAACTT
Organism: Protopterus annectens; assembly: GCF_019279795.1. Taxonomy (NCBI): domain Eukaryota; kingdom Metazoa; phylum Chordata; order Ceratodontiformes; family Protopteridae; genus Protopterus; species Protopterus annectens. The sequence goes on from NC_056745.1 coordinate 217,663,380, forward strand.
GCCTCTGTCCCACAAGATTTGGTTAATCTTCCATAATGACAAAGAACAGATAGAAATGATCTCTCACTTGTCATGTCATTGAACCGATCCTACAATTTGCATTATCACGTGAACAGTTAGTTCAAACTCCAAAATAAAATCCCTCTTCCAAGCAAAAAAGTATCGCATCAATTCTCACCAGAAGGTAGAAAATAAGTCAGTAATTGAGTACTTCTCATTCAGGTTTCCCTAATAGCCTCAGCACTGAAGAAAAACCTGTCCACCCTACAAGCTTCAGTTGACTATATCTTGAGATTTACCACCCTAACCCCTCCAGAAGAGCATCACTGCACAGTCCTAACTAAAGTCAAGTGGCTCCCTATAAGACAAAAATGCAGTCTACTCCTTACATCCCTAACATCCAGACTACTAATGTACAATGAAATTTTCTTCTACTTTGCCAGACTACTCTACCAAAGAAACTCTACATGCAGGGTCCATTCCCAGTCTTCCTTTAACAGGACCATTTCTGTAAACAGACTGCAGTACTGGCTCCTCAGGTATGGGCTTCACTACCTTCCGATCTGCAGTCAGCTTCTCAATTCTGCTGATTCAGAATTAAACACGTATTCAAACAAGCATGAAAATACTTGGTCACAAGATGTTACCTGATCCCATCAAGATCTCATTCTCCTCCCCTTCACCTAGTTCTTAACCCTAGACACACGTCTTCGATGCCCCCTACCCATTTCCCCATTTCTCCATTCCTTTTCATTTACCTCCACTGCCCTCTACTGTTTCCCTTTCTCTTCACCCACATTTTTCTTCTGTGCAAGTACATGCTATGTGTACTGTATGTAGAGTATGAGTATGTATGTGTGTGTGCACACGCGCAGCGCTCTCATATATATATATATATATATATATATATATATATATATATATATATATATATATGAATGAAATGTGCATCTGTGTGTGTATGTATATGTATATATATATATATATATATATATATATATATATATATAAACATCAAAAGGCTAATGATCGATCCCAAAAGAATTTTAGCAGGAGAGAAAGCCTCCCTGCGGCCCTCACTGTCCCTGCTAATTGTATCTACCATAGATACCAACTCTGACATTGCTGTACAATGGGAGAAGGGCAAATTCCCTGATCCCAACTGTGCACAGTCCTGCATGTATTTAACATTGACAGAAGCTGTGGAATGACTTTTGATCAGTTCCGCCAGTGTAAAACATGTTCAACATTTTTTATAATTGTGTGTGTGTGTGTGTGTATGTATGTATGTATGTATGTGTATATATATATATATATATATATATATATATATATATATATATATATATATATATATATATATATATATATATATATAGGTTCATAGGTAGATACTAGGCTATCTGCCCTAGGGCATTTATAAGCCTAGCCAGAGTGTATTTGGCTTCCGCCTCCCTATTAGATTAACCTACGGTGCCTCTGTAAAGTAGGTCACAGAAGGTACCCTTTTAAGATTAGTTTACTGTGCCTCTGTCTAGCAGGGACACTGGGGAGATCCCAGGGGTGAATTTGCGATTTCCCATCCACGCATCCAAATTTCGCTTGAAGAGGGTCAGCGAGGGGCGGTGTCTAACATGAATTGGGATTCTATTCCAGAGTGAGGGGAGCCTCTGGGAAATGAATCTGTCCCTCCAGCATGTCCTATTTATTTTTGTGCTGAGGCTTAGGTCCCTGGAGCGTGTAGCTCTAAGGGACTTGGATTTTTTGAGGTGGAGCATGTCCATTAATTCTGGGTTTGACATGGCTTTGTACGTCAGGCATAGGTCGCCTCTGAGTAGGCGGTAAGCAACTGAGTAGAGCTGGAGTTTCTTTAGTCGAGCTGCATAGGACATCTGTTTGTAGCCCATGATCCTCTTGGTGAGGTACTTTTGGGGTCTCTCCAGTTGCTGCAGGTGTCGGGTAAGGTACATCCCAAAAGGGGCATTGTATTCAATTAGGGGCCTGATGAGTGACGAGTAGAGGGGCACAATGACCTCTCTTGATCTAGATGCGAACCCTTTCGTGATAAGGTGGGCTATATAGAAGGTCTTTCTAACCACTTTGGAAACGTGATTATCAAAGGAGAGATTACTATCTACGTTGGTCCCCAAATCTCTAATTACTTCTTCCGTACTTAATGGATTACCACCTATGTGGTAATTTGTGGGAACCTTGTTTTTCCCAAAGGGGGGATGACTATGCACTTTTTAGCATTTAGCTTGAGGCCGTGGCTCTGGCACCAAGCATCCGTCTCTGTGAGACCCTTTTGGAGGATGCTTGTGTCAGCTGGTGATTCGATTATGGCCCCCATTTTGCAGTTATCTGCGAACTCTGTCAGCCATAATCCCCCTGTGTTAGCCTGAACCTCAGAGAAGTATATACCGAACAAGAGCGGTCCCAGAACTGAGCCCTGTGGGATGCCACTTGTAACTGGCTTGGATTCAGACATGGCACCTGCGATTCTGACCATGTGGGTTCTATCTTGGAGCCAGTTTGCAACCCAGCTTGTGATATAGGGATTGATATTTCAGCTGGTAAGCTTATTTATGATACCCGAGTGGGGTATTGTGTCAAAGGCTTTTGTGAGGTCCAGGTAGGCTGTGTGGACTACCTTGCCTTCATCTATGGCTTTGGTAACTATTTCAAAGAAATCAACTAGGTTTAAGAGGCAAGATCTGCCCTTAAAGCCAAATTGGGTAGGGTCCAGTGTCTGGAGGCTCCCAATGTCTTTGTTTATGAGTTCCATGATAATACGCTCCATAGCTTTACAGACCAAACTAGTCAGGCTTATGGGGCGATAGTTTCCGGGGTCCGTTGTGGCACCACCTTTGTGGAGTGGGACCACTGTAGCTGTACGCCATTCTTTGGGTACATATGCTGTAGTAAGGCTAAGTTTGAACAGTGACTTAATGTGAGGGTTCAGTTCTTCTTGGAGCTCGTGTAAGACGCAGCCTGGGACACCGTCCGGTCCCATAGATGCTGTGTTTTTTTGCTTTGGAGAGGGCAGCTTTCACCTGTGCATCTGTGAGGTCAGGGAGGTTACATTCAGTTGGGATAGGCATTTGCTCCTTTGGGGGAGGAGAAGTTTGCGCTGAATCTGTCTGCCAGGATGTTGGCTATGTCTGTAGGTTCAGTATATTTTGTACCGTTATGCAAAAATTCAGAGCATATCTGGGAGTGTCCGCCCATGTTCTTGACATAACTAAAGAAGGCCTTGTGATTATCTTTAGTGTCTAGGGCAATTTTGCTTTCGAAACTGGCCCTTCATGATTTTATGAGGGATCGAAGTTTCTTGCTAATACTGATCAGAGATGCCTTCCCTTTTTGGGATTTTCCTCTGTCATGTAGTAGCTTCCTCCTTCTGTTGTATAGCTTATTTATGGCCGGGGTCCACCAGACCGGTCTCCTGTTTTTGGAGGAGTGAGTTTTGGTTTTATTTGGGATAGCACGATCCATGCATTCCTGCAGGTGCTCATAGAATGCATTTGTAAAGGATTCTACGGATTGGGCTGTATTATCCTCTGGCCCAGGGGCTTTGAAGGATTCCACCTCAGTCTTGAGAAGTGCAAAGTTGGCTTTTGAGAAATTCTTTACAGTGATTTCCTTGGCTGGGGGTGGGGACGGGTAATGGATGTCCAGGGAAATTTGTTTATGGTCTGATCTTACCAATGAGGAGTTTATCTCTGGTGTGGAACATAGTCCCCATGTTGGTGATGACCAAGTCCAATATGTTCCCTCTTGTGGGAGTGGTGACCAGTTTGTTCCATTGCGTTAGTTTATAAATTCAAGGAACCGTTGCGTGAGGGTGTTTGGGCTTGAGTAGTTTTCCCAGTCAATGTTTGGGTAGTTGAAGTCACCCAATAACATAGTGTTTGGAGAGACCTTCATATTCTCCAGTGTTCTCAGGAATGCCAAGTGGGGTTCCTGTAATAGGGAGGGTGTTCTCTAGCAGGCTACAAACTGAAAGGCAGTTTTGCCCGCTGTTAGTTGCACATGGATGGTTTCCGATGCTTCGTGCAGTGCCACTAACCTGGAGGTATAGGTATCTTTGATGAATATAGATACTCCACCTCCTTTTGTGCTTCAGTCCGAGTTTTGGGGCCGAAACGCATGGTATGAGTTATAACCTGGTAGTGCTGGGGTGCTCTCAGGAGTCTTGAACCAGGTTTCTGTTACTGCGCAGACATCGATTTTCTCCATACTGAAGAGAGCTTTGAGTGCGTGCATCTTGAGGTTTAGACTTCTGGCATTGAGTAGCATTACCTTTAGTTTTTTTATCCTTGGGTTGTCTATGGAGGTGGGTTTGTCCTTTGAGCCTTGCCTAAAAAAAGGCACTATGGGGTGGCAAGAGCCTTGGCCAGTATACGAAAGCCTAAGGGTGACAGGTGCAAGCCGTCCCTAGGGAAGCAAAGTGGCTTGTCGAGCATGTCATCCCAGGCTGACAGACACTAGATCCCCTTTGAATGACACCAATACTTTAGCCAATTGTTGAAACTAATCATTTTGTCTTTATGCTGTGGCATCATTCTTGGTGAGGGCAAGATGCTACTCAAGGTCAGGGTCATACCAGCCTGGGCTACATGGTCAGAGAGCTCCTCTGTCTCTTCATGTAGTCCAGGGAGGTACGTCTCAGGTCATTCACACCAGCATGGACAATGACGGAGTCATACTTGTACTTGCTTTGGAGTGACCTGAGTGCTTGCGTTATGTGGTGGATCCTGGCACCTGACAGGCAGCTTACAGTGACCTTCTCCTTGTTCAGTCTGGTGAGCGGGACGTCAGTGTGCCGGACAATAGAGTCCCCTATAACAAGTGTATTTCGTGTGTTGTTTGGCCTTAAGGGCTGTGGATGTGAGGCACGCTGATTTTGTGAGATATGTGATTCATGGGTATTGTTGAGGGGTGTCTGTTGCTTGGATATCTGCTTAGGAGGTCTTTGCTGTTTAGGCAGATTTTTATTTAGAAAATAAAACAAACAAGTGGATAAATTGCTGCAGCACAAAACGAAACAACCAAGCCAATGAAAAAACGTTTATTTCTCTAGTGCCTCGGCCACAGTAAGCCTTCAAGGAGTACCCCATCATACACAAAAAGCAGTTTAAATAGTAACAGTTAATTAAACCATTCATTGGCTTGGTTGTTTCGTTTAGATTTTTATTTAGAGCCACCGAGTATGTTTTTGTGTGTTTGTGTTGGGTATGCAGATGCAATAGGTCTGTGTGAGACTGGATTTGTGGTATGGGTGGTTACCTTTTCCTCCTGACTGACTGTGCCAGTCTTGGGTTGAGAGAGCTCTGCCTCCAGTTTGGTTGTGTAACTGCATCTCTCACATGTATTAGAGTTTGTTGGAAGGAGGAGAGGGTTGTCTGTGTACATAAGGCAATTGTAACATTGCTTCAAAATTCCCAGATTCACCAGCTGGACTGGAGAGTAGCCTTGAAACTGACCCTTGGACATACCAGATTAGTATAGGGAACTGTTTTTTTTACTGATCCGATGATTAGTAAAGGGAACTGATCTTTCACTTGATCAGGAAGGACCAGTCGGGAGTCTAATACTTATGAGAAGTCAAGGAGGGTGTAGTGCTTTAGTTAGTGTTTCCTTATAAGAGCTGAGCAAGTGCAGGGCTTTAGAAAGAGAATAGAGTGATTACTTTGAGAGTTTGAACAGTTCTAAGGGAAAAAGTGAAGAGCAGACTTTGTGGAGCCTGGAATAGTTTAAACCTGTTTAGGCGGCGCTGGTCAGTGCGCAAAACCGCACAAACAGAGACTTGTAGGGTTTTAAGAGAGAGACATCAAGGAGTTTAGAATGGCCAATAAAACTACAGCTTCTAGGTAGTAATCACTCCTCCAGGGACTGGCAGGCTGTTCAGTGTTAACCACTCCCACTGGTGAACACAGAGACTTCCCTTTAGCCCAAGCAAGCACTGGGCTTCTAGAAACTTCCAAACAGTTCAGAACAGCAAATCTGTAACTGAACTTTCCTAACTTTCAGAAAGTGGGAAAAAAGCAAGATTTTATATATATATATATACATATATATATATATATATATATATATATATATATATATATATATATATATATATATATATATAAACTACTTTCAAATCACAAAATTCCACATTACCGAAGACCGGAATATCGAGACCATAACCACGAAAGTAAAATATACCGAATGTGCATAAGATGGACTCGCAACATATTGAAAAACAATGAAAATAGAAACTTCCCGCAAAACACAAATCAACAAGTACAAAATAAAGCACTGCCGACTTCTCTTTATTTAAGCAGGGGGGCAAGTCCCCCCACACCTCTGCAAATTTAATATACCAACTTTGAGATTACACTATGTGGAGGAAAGATAAATTTCCCGATCCTCAATGTACTGTGATCTCCATAACAGATGTCCGAATACTTTCTCACACCCGTACCTCTCACTTCCCTAAACACCTACATCCTGCCAACACAAACACATCCACTCACACTCGCTTATCCCAGCACTGCTAGCAAGACTCACACAATTTACTTTTAAATACACGAGTCCTACCCTCAACAGTAAAATATTCCTTACCCTTTGCTTCAGAACTTTTACAACACAAGCTCACAAATTCCCTTCACCAGTACACGTAGCATCCTCCACATATATTTGCTAAAATGCACCACTTCTTAAAACAGATACCACACTATTCAAACACAACATAATACGTACCTTCACAGATTTGGTATTCTCTGACTCGATATTCTGAAGTTTCAGGATTTTAAGAAGTTGATGATCTGGTCTGTATATTCCGGTCTTCGGTAATATTAGATTTTGTGATTTGAAAGTAGACTTTATATATATATATATATATATATATATATATATATATATATATATATATATATATATATATAATGTATATATATATATATATATATATATAAAATTTATATGTAGGTATTGATTTTGTGTGTGTGTTTGTGTATAATACTAATATTTGTATGCAGCTTGAATTCACACTGATACTGATTGCCCAATTCTCTTGGGTATCATTACATTACCAAGAATTTGATGTTGTACTAACTCTTGTGTTCTCCTGCTGATACACTTTATTGAATAGTCCCATTTTTGTCAGTCTTGTTTAATTATGATTTTGCTGTATAAAGATTTTTTTTTATGCTTTTGTATTGCATTCTGGTGACAGTCTCTTGGGCTAAGCCTTAAAACAGTCCATTTGGATCAGTGTACTACCCTGGTTAACCAACAAAAAAGAAATGAGAGTGCACAATTCCTCCTTGGTCTCAACTGAAAGTATGCAAAAAATTCCTTAAGGATACATTTTTAGCAAGACCTTCATTCATAAAACCAGAGCACGCACACACTCTCACACAAACACAGCCTTGTACTTTGTGTTGGTTAACTTCTCCCTCTTTTTGAATCTACCTCCAAATCAGAATTGAATTTCCTGTCTTGGAAGACTCTCTTCCTGGATCTTTGAGCAGCCAGGTAAAGCTGCTATATAACCATTTTGGATTCCTTATTTGAGAAGTTGCATGCTTAATTTATTGTCCTTTGCTCTCATTTTGTAAAAATGTTTATTTTAAGAGTTTTAAAAAAGTTCTTGATTTGGATTTTTACCACCCTGTACCAGTCATGCTTTGAAACCCACTGACTGTTAAGTTGCACGTTTTCTTATGTAAATTTGAGTTTGGAAGCTCTTCCAAGTCTTCATATCGCCTCATACTGGTTCATAGGTAGGTACTAAGCTATTGGCCCTAGGGCCTATATAAGCTTAGCCAAATGGTACCCCGGCTTTTGCCACCCAAGAAAATTATTTTCCTGTGCCCCTGTCAAGCAGAGCCACAGAAGTGATCCCCGGGGTGAATTTCCTATCTCCCATCCAGTCATCAAGATTTTTCTTGAAGGAGCTTTGTTTGATATAGATAGGTAGTTTGTTCCAGAGTATGGGAAGTTTCTGGGACAGGAATCTATCCCTCCAGCATGTTCTGTTTACTGTGGTGACAAGGTTTAGGTCCCTAGAGAGTGTAGCTCGGAGGGATTGAGATTTCTTTACGTGGAGCATGTCCAACAGCTCTGGGTTTGACATAGCTTTGTATGTTAGCCAGAGATCGTCTCTGAGTAGATGATATGCGACAGAGTAAAGCTGGAGTTTTTTGAGATGGTCTGCATAGGGCATCTGTTTGAGGCCGGTAATCCTCTTTGTGAGATTTCTGTGGCCTTTCCAGTTGTTGTAGATGTTGTGAGATACATACCAAAAGGGGCGTTGTACTCTATAACGGGTCTAATGAGTGATGAGTAGAGGGGAACAATGACCTCTTTTTTCCTGGATGAGAAACCTTTTATGATGAGGTGTGCCACATAGAAGGATTTCCTGACTACTGTGGCAGTGTGATTATCAAAGGAGAGACTAATGTCCGCCTGTGTCCCAAGGTCTCTTATTATCACACTTAAGGTGTTAAGTAGACTACCGCCTATGTGGTAGTTCATGGGTATAGAGTTTTTACCAAAAGGGATGACAATGCACTTTTTGGCATTGAGCTTGAGGCCATGGCTTTGACACCAGGCATCTGTCTCAGTGAGGCCCTTTTGTAGGATGTCCACATCGTTAGGAGTTTTGATTATGGCTCCTAGTTTGCAGTCATCTGTGAACTTTGTTAGTCTTCTGTGTTAGCCTGTACTTCAGAGAAGTAGATACCAAACAGGAGAGGACCTAGGACTGAGCCCTGTGGTACTCCACTTGTCACTGGTCTGAAGTTGGATTTAGTCTGTTACTTTCACAGTGTGGGTTCTGTCAGTGAGCCAGTTGGCAACCCATCTTGTGACATTGGGATTTATACCTAGTTTAGTGAGTTTGTCTATAATTCCAGAGTGTGGGATGGTGTCGAAAGCCTGGCCGAGATCTAGATAGGCTGTGTGAACGACCTTACCCTTATCTACAGCTTTGGTGACCGCTTCAAAGAAGTCTATCAGGTTTAGGAGACATGATCTGCCTTTTACTAATCTGAATTGGGTAGGGTCCAGAGTTTGGAGATTACCAATGTCATTGTTTGTAAGTTCCATGATGATATGCTCCATAGCCTTGCAGACCAGGGTCGTCAGGCTAATGGGGCGGTAGTTCCTGTGGTCCGTGGTGGCTCTCCCTTTATGGAGTGGGATAACCATTGCTGTGCGCCATTCAGTGGGCACAAAGCCTGAGGTGAGGCTATGATTGAACATTGTACTTAGGTGGGGTGCCAGTTCGTTCTGTAGTTCATGTAGAACACAGCCTGGGATGTTGTCAGGTCCCATGGATGCTTTGTTCTTGGCTTTAGAGAGTGTGTTTTTTTTTACCTGTACAGCCGTGATTACAGGTACTTTGCATTTTTTCGGTATAGAGATGGGCCCTTTAGGGGATGAGAGAGGGGTAAAGTTAGCATTGAACCCATCTGCCAGGATGTTGGCAATATCAGCTGGTTCTATATATTTAGTGCCATTGTGCTGTAACTCGGAGCAGATCTGAGTGTTGCCATTGAGATCATTGTAATCACTAAGATCAGATTAGAAAGTCCCTCTCTTTAGAATAATAAACTTTCGATGTGGTATCTTTCTCTTTTAGGAATTTAGGCCTTCAGGACTTGGGCAGTTATGCACCTGAAACTTTCACAGGCCACCTAGATCCTCCTCTTTTCACACAACACTGTGTGAGGAAGACTTCCTCTCCAGATATCTTTTTACCACACTTAAATGCAGTTGCATCTACTGGCTCACCCAGGCTACAGTTTATTTGGGAAGGTATGTTACTGTTGGTTTGTGTTTGTTTTGCTGAAGTGCTGTGCGTTTTAGAATAGTTTTACCCCTAGTTGCTTCCAGCCTTGTGAGCCTTGAATCTCATTCTTACTGTGTGTTGGATCCAACTAATGGGTCCTCCAGTTGCTTGTCAGATCCAAGCAGGCAAAGCTAGTTCTCCAGTCTGGAGCCCCTTTTAATTTTTGTCTTCCTGTAATGCACTAGTGCACGAAGTTACCTCGGATCTCATTTGTCACCATAGCATCCAGATGTAGATTGTCAAGAGTTCAAGGCACAGGCTGTTGATGCCTGCTTTTTATTTTATTTTGATCAACATAGCAATGGGTGGCCATTCTCTCTGGCCACTGCATCATTCTGAGTCTATGCCAGATCCTCTTTGGTGTTGAGCTGACTTTTCAGAGTAAAGTTCTTTAGCACTGATGGTGATTTTTCTTGAGCCATTAGGTGCAGTAACCTTTCTAGCTTTGAGTCAAACAAGTGCCAAATGGTGTTTGTTGTCAAAGCAACTTTTTAGAGTTGAGCTGATTGGCACTGATGGGGTTTATTATAGTCAAACTCAACATTCCTTAACCTAGAGCTAAGAACCTTATTTATCTAAGGTTTGACGTTACTGCTCCTTCTCTCAACCTATAGATTGATGAGATTTCTTTACAAAATTGTAATGAATTTGGTGAGGGGACCCTACTATTTTCAACTATGGGAGCCTGAGAACTTGTGAACAGTTTCAGAAGTCTCAGTGATGGTGTCCTATGATAAGGTTTTGGATTCTGTTTCTCTGACCTCTTTTTGGTGTGCCTTTCCACGGACATCAGTTAAACTTTGAATCCTTATTTTTGGCTTAATTAAGTGTGCTCGCTTGCACTGCACTTGAATTGTTTTTAGTGTTGTTTTAGCTGCTTTTCTGTAAAAAAAAAAAAAAAAAAAAAAAAAAATTCTAAGCTTATTTCCTGCCTTTCCTGTAACTAGCCTAGTCCCGATACAGATTTGCTGTATCCAGGACTGTTTGTGAGCTTCTGCACCCCCCCAAGCCTTTCTGTGTTGGAGGGAAGCCTTCTAGCTTATCAGTGGGAGTGGTAAGCACTAGGTAGCCTATCTACCACAAATGTGGTTTCTGGCCCAGAAATTGTAGTTTATTGGCCGTTTGGGCAGTTTTTCAACTTTCTGGTCTAAAAGGACTGCGTTTGTTTCTTGCCTTACCTGTAGCTAGTCTAGTCCAGATACAGATTTGCTGTATCCAGGACTATTGGTAAGCTTCTGAGAGGTGCCAAAGTCTGCTCTTCAAATTTTCCCTTGGATCTGCTTGTTCTCTCCTCTTCTGCACTTTTACTAGCTTGTTAGTCTAGCACTTTACCATACCAGACTTTTTGTAGCAATTATTGTAGCACACAAATGTGCTACCAGCACTAAACGTTCTACAAGGAAACGGCTCCAGTATTTATTATTAATGCCCACCCCTCCAGGCATATCTAAAGGTCAGTTCCCTGTGCTTTCTCCTGTTAACCTGGTGAAATGTAGCAACTGCCTCATGTACACAGACAACCCTTTCCTCTTACCTCCCAACACTCAGACTTGTGAGAGATGTACTTGTATATCCAAATTGGAAGCCACACACAGTCCGGCCAAGACTGGAATAGCTGGTCAAGAGGAAAAGGTCAACACTTGCACCACATCACATGGAACACATAGGCCTCCAGAGTACACACTAGCGCTTCCTTCATATAAAAACACAAACCACACATCCACCTTCCCGGAGGCTCTCAGTAAAAGTCTACCCAAACAGCAGAGACCTCCAGGGCAGAAACACACTCGACCACCAGAAAACAACACTAATCACAAGACACATAATTCTCCTAAACAGGTTGCCACTCAGCCAAAACCTCTAAGGCAAAGCAGCATGCCCAGCACACTAGTCATAGGTGACTCAATAGTGAGGGGCACTGATGTCCCACTCACTAGGTTGAATAAGGACAAAGTTAACAGTCAGCTGCCAGGATCCACCACATAACGCATGCACTCGGGTCCATCAACAACAGGTATAAATATGACTTTGTCATTGTACATGTGGGTGTGAGTGACCTGAGACATTCCTTCCTGGACTACATGAAAAGAGACATGGAGGAGCTCTTGGGTTATGTAGCCCAGGCGGGTATGACCCTAGCCCTGAGCAGTGTCCTACCATCACCCAGAATGATACCACATTACAGGCAGAAAATGATTGATTTCAACAATTGGCTGAGTTTCTGGTGTCATTCTAAGGGGATCCAGTGTTGTCTGCCAGGGGATGACTTGATTGACAGACCTCGATGTTTTGCCAGAGATGGCCTGCATCTATCAACCGTGGGCTTCCGGATGCTGGCCAAGACTCTTTCCACTCCTATAGTGCTTTTTTTAGGCGGTGTTCCAAAGACCAAATAACCACCGTAACAGCTACAAACAAATGCAATCTGAGGGTCATGCAGTTCAATGCTAGAAGTCTAATTCTCAAAATGCACTGGCTCAAAGCACTCCTTAAAATGGAGAACATCGACATTTGTGCTGCAACAGAGACCTGGTTTAAGGCAGCAGAAAGCACCCCTGCACTACCAGGCTATAACACATTCCACACCTTTCAGCTCCAGAACTTGGACCGAAGCTCCAAAAGCCGTGGTGCTTCCATATTCATAAAGCATGCGCATATCTCCAGACTGATAGCCCAACATAATGCATCAGAGATACTTCAGGTGTAGCTAACATTGGTTAAGACAGCAATTCAGGTCGTAGCCTGTTATAGGTCCCCAACCATATCCCAGGACTCGCACTCCATTTCCCTAAGCACCCTGGAGAATATTAAAGTCCAACCTAACACTCTCGTACTGGGCGACTTCAGCTACCCTTCCATTAACTGGGAAAACTACTCGTGTACCAATACACTTGCCCAGCGTTTCCTGGAATTCATTAATTCCAATGCCTTGTACCAGCTCATTCTTACCCCCACTAGAGGTAGCAACATCTTTGACCTGGTCATTACTAACATGGGCGACCGTTGCCCTACACCAATAGTCAACTCCTCCCTGGTTAGGTCCGACCACAAACTAATCACCTTGGAAATCCACATCCCTTCCACTCCCCCCACAAAGATAACCACCATGAAAAACTTCTCCAAGCTAACTTTGGGCTCCTAAAAACAGAGGTGGCTAACTTCACAGCACCCATGCAAATGGAGAATAGTTGCATGACCGCCGACTCATACACCAATGCACTGTATGAACACGTACACAAATGCATGGATCTCACCATACCCAATAGAACCAAGACGCTCTCCTCCAAAAAAATGGAAGCCTGTCTGGTGGTCCCCTGCCATAAACAAGCTGTACAACAGGAGGAGGAAACTGATGCAGAATAAGGTGAAGTCCCAAGACTGGAAAAACTCCCTTATTAGCCTCAACAAAAAGTTGAGATCCTTCATAAAATCTTCCAAAGCTAGCTATAAAAACAGAATTGCAACAGATAGTAAAGACAACCTTAAGGCCTTCTATAGTTATGTATAGAGTCTCCATGGCAATACCCAGATTTGCTCTGAGCTACTGCACAATGGTACCTCCTATACCAAGCCAACAGATATTGCCAATATACTTGCCAACAGATTCAGTGCCAACTTTACCCCCCCTACCCCCAAGGACCAATCACAATGACAGTAGATTGCCAGGCACCCAGTATTACTACTGCTGCACAGGTTAAAACAGCAGTGTCCAAGGCCAAGAATGCAGCTTCTGTGGGACCTGACAATATCCCTGGCTGTGGTCTACATGAACTACAGAGTGAACTGGCACCTCACCTGTGTGCTTTGTTCAATCACAGCCTCACCTCAGGCTTTGTCCCTACTGAATGGCGCATACTGCTATAGTCATCCCTTTCCACAAAGGAGGAATGACTACAGACCCTGGGAACTCTCTCCCCATTAGCCTGATAAGTCTGATATGCAAAGAGTGAAAGTAGCTGACTCCAAGTCAGACTGCCGACCAATCACGAGTGGAGACCCACAGGGATCGGTCCTGGGTTCTCTCCTGTTTGGTATCTACTTCTCAGAAGTCCAGGCCAACACAAAGGGACTCTGGCTGACAAAGTTAGCAGACTATTGCAAATTGGGAGCCATTGTTAACTCCCCAAGTGATGCTGACAGCCTACAGAAAGGCCTCACTGAGACCAACGACTGGTGTCAGAACCATGGCCTTAAGCTCCGTGCCAAAAAATGTGTAGTCATCCCCTTTGAGAAAATCTCAGTTCCCATGAATTACCACATTGATTGTAGTCCACTGAACACAAAATGTGTTATAAGAGATCTGGGAACACAGGTTGACAGCAACTTCTCTTTTGGACCACCATATTACCACTGTGGTCAGAAAGTCCTTCTATGTGGTACATCTCATTACTAAGGGTTTTGCATCCAGGAAAAAAGGTCATAGTCTCCCTCTACTCTTCTTCATTAGGTCAGTCATAGAGTACAATGCCCCATTTGGCATGTACTTCACTAGACACTTGCAACAACTGGAGAGGCCGCAAAAGTACCTCACAAAGAGGATCCTAGGCTTTTAACTCTTGTCCTATGTGAAAAGACTCAAAAAAAAACCTCCCAACTATTCTCCGTCTCATATCACCTACTTAGAGGCGATCTCTGCTTGACTTACAAAGCCATGTCTGATCAAACTCTATTAGAAATGCTGCATCTAAAGAAATCCCAATCGCTCCGCATCACACGCTCCAGAGACCTCAACCTCTTTACCACAATCAACAGAACGTGCTGGAATAGACTTCCCATACATGTCAAACAGAGCACCTCACTGGCCTTCTTTAAGAGAAATCTTGATGAGTGGATGGGAAATAGAAAATTCACCCTGGGGATCATTCCAGTGGCCCTACTTGACAGAGGCACTGGGAACTAAGGTTGGGTGGCACGATGCCAGGGTAATCCTGTGGGCTATGCTTTAAAGGCTCCAGGGCCATTAGCCTAGTACACACCTATAAACCTATGAATTAAGTTCTGTACAACGCTAATGTTTTTCTCTTTCTCCTATCCTGTCAGTCACAGGCTGACTGGTGATGTAGTTGTCTTCTTGTCTGAGCTTCATACCAGAAAGTTCTACAAGCTTCATACCAGAAAGTTCTACACCAGTTCACAGAGCAATGTGTACTGTTACTTTGCATGCAATAGGTGACCTACCCTTGCTGTCCTGTGGGCAGGTGTCAATGCTTGCTGATGTTCACAGTCTTGTATACTTGAGAGTTGTCCAAAATGTAAAATTTCTCATGCACTTCCTGTTTGTCATGTGGACTTATCCTGTAAGTGCATGAATCCAATTGTATCGGCCTCTCTTCCATATTCTGGCATAAGCTTCCTGGGGTACTGCTTTACATGTCACTGATGACCTTTCCTTGCTATTTTGCAGGTTGGAGTTTCTCCTTGGCTTTGCCCAGGATCTATAGCCTAACATGTTCTGCATCTTTCCAAATTCTCTAATCTTCCTCAGAGGATGGGTCTAGTATGTACGCAGGTAGATTACAGTAGTACCTGTGAATTACCAGTCTTCTGTCATATTCTTCAGTTCCTCCCACCACACTCCACATCTTTGATGTTGTAGACTGGATGGGGCCATCTGTATATTTACACTTACGATTCTTATTCTTGCAAGACAGTGGATTTCAAAGTATGGGAATGTATTTATGCACATATACTCCTTTATGTACATTTCAGCATTTTCTGTGCCCCAGAATTTTCCATATCGAAGACTAGGATATAACTGTTGAAGATCAGCAGTGTGTTCCCCCACCATCACTATTAGTTCCCTTCACTGTAGACACTTTTCTCTGCTTCTGGTTATCTTTCTGTTTATACCTCTGCACTTCATGTAGACCAGACCATCATTCTTCTGAAGTTTCTGTACAGACATTCTGTCAGGTGGCTTTTCATAGCCAGGCTAATGCTTTGTTTTATTTCACTACAGTTGGACATGTACTTGCCCATCCCACTGTTTGACTTCTTAGGGGAAACTGTAAAGGTATTTTATAAGAAGATGGTTCAAGACTGCTTACCGGTTCTGTTACTACCTTGATCCTTCTGGCAAAGCTAAGTATTCAGTTGCCATGGTTTCTGTGCTAAGGTGGTCCATCCCACTCTTCCAAACTTTGAATTAATTTTGCCTGCAACTGCTGTTGCCATCCATGCCGTACCCTCTCTTTCATTCACAAGAAAAGTGGTTCTGTTTCCTTCCTAAGATATCCTGCTTGTTCTCTCTCCCATCTTGCTGCAACAGGACCTCATGATTTTGTCTCCATTCCTTTCTTAAAGAGACCTTGATATAAAGGCTTGCTAAGTCTGCTTTCACTCATGCATAGTACTCTCCTTCTTTCTTTTTCTCAGAAATTCAGACTTCATCTCTTGAGTGCGTCATCATTTGAGACATGATTGGTCATTACTCTTTCTTGTACTTGGGTATGACACATGCCTTCCTTTCTTCAGGAGTTCTGTCAGGGAATGTAGACTGGAGGTACCTAACTGTTGGACTTTCTTTTCCCTTACCTTGTTATTACCCAATTGATCCCTGGCCAGAGTAATATGATGTATCCCTAGTAGTTCATTGCCATTTTGTTTGCAGTTGTTTGTGCTGTATTCTTCTCCAGCAGCATAGCCCTTTTGGTGCATACACCATCCACTCCCGTCCAATTCTGAGGGTGCCCTCCATTATTGTTTTTTAGCAGAGTGGTTTGTCATACCGGTTAGTTTCTTCCCATACTTCACCCAGCATGGGGGATAAGATGCAGTGGGAGTGACTATCGTTTTTTCCCCACTATCTAGGCAGGGTCTCTTTCCTCCGAAATTTTACTGAAGAGAATATATTTTTTCTCTCTCCCTGTTTATCTTGTTTATTGTTGACATTCCTTACCCTATAGTCAGTCTGATGTATTCTGGAGCAGGTTGTACCTATAACCATTTCATTTTCCTTTGGTAGTAGAATTTGGGCTGTGTCCAACATTTGCCCTGCCTTCTCCTTGATTATTCTGTGGCATAGTTCTTATTTTAGTACTGTTCCTTTAAAATCTTAATTCATCAAAAAAATGATAATAGGTGACAATCTGATATGGCTTTCAGAAGATGAGTTGAAAACTCTCTGGAGATATCTGATCAGGTTCCTGTTTGAGAAGCTCTGTTCTTTGTTTTCATTTAGAGTTTTTTCATATTCTCTTATTCCTCCTTTAGTATGAATGTCTTCCTTTTACAGCAGTTGTTACTTTAAACGGTAGACTTTGCACATGTGCATCAAAGTCAGCAAAGCCTTCCACACTCTTCCCCATCTCTTTTTAACTCGTGTTTCTTTTCCTTTTGGCGAACTCTGCATGATAGAAACTCTTATAGAGACCAGGGATCTGATGAAGGTGCTTGTCTACATGGTGTGGGGCAGGGACAATTGATCATAATATGTGGAGGCATGACTTGCATAGCAAATGCTCCTTACATGCCAACTCCTGAAACCTTTTGCTGCTACTGTTGTAGTCTTGGCTGAACACACAATTGTATGTGATCAGTTCGCTGTTCTGGTAAGCAAAATGTAAGTAAAGTAAAAATGCTAACAAGCCTGCATGTGGAGTCTGCACACACACACACACACACAAAAAAAAAAAAAATCTCAGAATGATATAAATTCTTTTCCACTTATCATAAACCTGTATGTAATCCTCTGGTTAGCTAGTTGGTTCCCTGACACAACCCACACTGTTAATTAGGTTGTGTCTTCTTTAGCTAGAGGAATATCACCAATAGAGTTCCACAGGGCTCTGTCCCAGGCCTTCTGCTGTTTACATCCACATCTCAGTAGTGAAAGGAGTTTTCAGGGGTCTGGCTAAGTCTGCTGATGACTGCCAACTGAGTGCAGGTTTCAAATCCCACTCAGACACTTGGATTCTTTAGCAGAGCCTGGTTGAAACTAATGCCTGATGTTTCAGTCATGGGCTTAATTTAAACACCTAAAATTACAGTATAGTTACTGTTGGTAAAGACCTTGCACACTTATCTTACCCCATTGCTGATACCCTTATCAAAACAGATACAGAGGTCCAGGACTTGGATACATGTGTTTATAACTGTTGCCTTTTTTATCGCCACATTTTAGTTGTGGTTAGAATTCCCTTCTACCTTCCTTAGCTGATGTGCAGAGATTTGTCTTTTAGCTCCCGTGTAGCCTTAGACTCTCTGTACTGTTCCCTTATTAGACCTATTCTTGAATGCAGTGCTTCATATGGAATGTACTTCATAAAGTACCTTGACCAATTTGAAAAAATCCCAAAGATTTTTGATCGGGTGGCACAATGGCAGGGCACTTCTATGGGCTAGGCTTATAAAGGCTGCAGGACCATTAGCCTAGTACACTCCTAAAAACCTATCAAGAAAATTTCTGTGCTACAACTATCTAAGCTGATCAGAAAGACAAAAAAAATGATAATCTTCTGTCTCTCACAGATTCTTGAGAGGTGATACTTATTCAGGCTTTGAGCACTGAAAGTCTACTCTTTGACCTCTTCTACCTTTGTTGAGTCAGTAGTTTGTCTCCCACTGATGATAAAGACCTTGGCTTCCAAGTAGTGATCACCAGTATCTGCTGACTTGACCGATTTTAGCTGCCTTTATACATCAAATCCTATTTTCTTTCATGATTGAAAGGGAGACCATAAATTTATGCTTGGGGTGTGTGGAAATACTCTTTTTACCAGGGTTAACTAATATAGCCTCAACACCAAGGGACATCTCAGTTAAACTTCTCGATGGTCCTTCAGCCACAAGGTTAATATGAACTATGAGGAAGATTTCAGAATTTCGGGCCTTGTATGTCCAACCTCCATATTTGGTCTTCTGCATTGATGGAGTAGTCTTGCTGATCAAATCTGTGCCAAAAAGAACCACGGAATCAAACTTAAATCAATTCAGCATTCTGGCTTTTTTAACCCAGACTACTGTAATAAAGGGGAATATATGCTGCATTTTATGGATGTGCTTAAGCAGTTGAGATTGCACCAGATAGTGAATTAGCAAAATTTTGAAATTATCTCCAATGCTTCCAACAGAATGTGCACTAAAGTAAAGAAAGATCAGTCTACCTGGATGCTTGTCATAGTATGTTGAATTTTGTTTTCCTAAATGCAACAAAAGCCTACCAAATTAATCTATATCACATTCCACTAGGGCAGTGTCTACATTCCAAGCATTCTTCAGAAATGCATCTCAGATAACTTGTGCAGCTAAGACATTTGCTTCTCTGGATACGTTTTTCAAAATGCTGTAAAATGGATATAATCCCAATGTCTAGGTCTTACTTTGTGGACACAGACCTATGAGGAATTCATTGATGCCACTCATACAGACAAACTAAAGACTGTCTTGATGGTGTTAAGAAGGTGAACCAGAACATGATGTATACAAA